>NC_051223.1:1843199-2018199 GCF_015220715.1 Pygocentrus nattereri | reverse complement strand
TTTAAACCCTATACATAATCGCATCAATCATCTTATCCATGCCATGGAGGGAAGAGGGGGTGGTTTCCAGGCATATTTCACCTGATATTAATACAATGTCGTCTTTAGAATGCTGACATATATAGTTATGTATAGTGTTTTAAATATGGTTAGTGCTGTAAATTCATAAAACATCTTATGTCAGGTTGCGAGAACCGACATAAGCACTTAATGTTCAAGTAGTGCTTCATAAACACATTATTCAGTGCTTATGAATGTGTCATGAAGCCCTTATGTAGGCAGCCTTCACATAAAGTGTTACCAAAAACTGTATGTCTGATTAAAACGCTGCATTCAAGCACACCATTCATAAACGGTTGAGCACTGCTGCACAATTCGGACTGATTCACGCTTTATGACCAAACAAAGAGGTTGCCAGGTCACAGTTCTGCCAGATTTGTCCCCCTCCCCCAATAACAATGTTTTCTGCATGTTCATTCTTTTCCCCAAGGCTGACGTTGTGGTCCTTGCAAAACTCAGGGGCTGATTTGTCTCCCCAGGTCCTGGAGGAGGAGATACACTTGAGCTTTTCTTTTTCTGGACGCAAACTACTTTGTCCCTTGTAATCCCTGCTTAAACACTCGTCCACCATACACACCCACCCACCCACCCACACACACACACACACACCCACATGTCCTCTTTCTTTTCAAAAAAACCCCTCTTGCCAGGCCCATGGTGTGCTGTGTTTGCCCAGATAAGAGCGGATCCTGCTGCTTTTTCTCAGTGCGCTCACACTGCTCTAATGACTGCTCCACACCAGCACACGCTTAAGTGCTGGAGACTAATGAGGTCCTCTGAGCTAGGCCTGCATCCCCACAACCTCCACACGCCCACACCACCGCATCTCTACACCCCTCACACACTACACTTTCCACCACAGTCCATTCTATATACACCCACTTGCCACTTTGTTAGAAACTCCACTCTGTAACTGGTGTGCAGTAAGAGAGAGAAGATCATCTGCTTATCTAACGATGCACGATTTACCCAAACACAGTACTGTTAAAATGTCAGAAAGCATTTATTTAATTAGCAAAAATACACATTTTTCATCAGTTTTTCAAACAGCTTCGGTTCTTTTCCAGGTTTTCAGTTTTCCAAAAAAAAATCTACACGGAGATTCTCCCACACCTCCGAAGTTTAGTCTTAAAAGTCGGTCACATTTTCTGCTTCTCAAACCAAACACATTTAAGTTTAAGTGATATTTTTTTAATCCCACAAATGGGGAAATTCCACCTCCGCATTTAACCCACCCGTGAAGTGAAACAACATACACACTAGTGAATACACACACACTAGGGGGCAGTGAGCACACGTGCCCAGAGCGGTGGGCAGCCCTATCCGCAGCGCCCGGGGAGCAGTTGGGGGTTAGGTGTCTTGCTCAAGGACACCTCAGTCATGGACTGTCGGTGCTGGGGGTCGAACCGGCGACCTTCCGGTCACAGGGCCAGCTCCCTGACCTCCAGCCCACGACTGCCCCATGATCTTAGATAGAATTCTTTTCTCACAACGGAAGGATGGACAGAAACCTGAACCTGTGTATTTAGATCTTCTTTGATCTCTCAAAGGTGAAAGCTTTAACTCCTGTTCATCTGAGAGCGGCAGTTGTGGTCTATTAGGTCTTGCAGTTGTTAAAATGTCTGTTTTCTCTATTTCTATTAATTATTTTTGAACTCCAGTTTGAGAAACTCCTGTTTTTTTTTCTTTTCCTTGACTTTCTCCTTCCTTATGCAAGTGTATTAGGTTTTCACTTTATTCAGATGGGCTACTATAGTCTCCTATTGATGTTCAAATTATTAACAAACTATTTGTTGAAACTCAGTTAATTATAAACAGGGGTGGGTTTAGGATTAGGATTCGGACCAGAGTTAGCGCTAGGACCAGGTTGGGTTTAGGCATCGAGTTGAGGTTAACGTCAGTATTAGGATTAGAGCCAGGTTTAGAGTTAATAAAAATTACGGTCAATTTAGCAGATCTTTAGTTTAATGTAATTTGAGTAAATTAAGTATCTACACAGCATCTAAAGTGGACTATCAAAATAAAGCGTTGGTGTATTATCTTACATCTATTCACAGGAATATCCAGAAAAATGAACAACTTGTACCAAATGACTTTTGACTGGGGGTTGAAGGTTTTTCTCTGCAAAGGTAGAAGCTTCTACTAAAGTGGCCAGTAACTGCAGGCTCCATTCAGTTCTCCTGCAATAAACTCCCTCAGCACATTCAAAGTAAATGCAGGTGTGCCAAAA
Source organism: Pygocentrus nattereri (assembly GCF_015220715.1). Lineage (NCBI taxonomy): Eukaryota > Metazoa > Chordata > Actinopteri > Characiformes > Serrasalmidae > Pygocentrus > Pygocentrus nattereri. The sequence continues at coordinate 2,015,909 of NC_051223.1, read as the reverse complement.
GTGGAAAAACACTCAAATTCGCAGTGCAGAGCTACTGCAGGATGAAGATTTGGGAAACACTCGTAATAAATGCCGTGGAGGTTCTACACTCTAATTTGCAGCTTGTGTGATACCGTGTTTGATTAAGACAATGGGTTGAAAATACAATATCTTTGGGGCTAAGAAAAGTTCAGCCCTTTAGATCTGTCTTATGTGGGAATAAGAGATGATAGAGATATCTTAGTTCTCATAAAACAACACAGCCAAGGCTTTCATGTGGCCTGACTGACTTTCTTTTACGACAAGTTCCAGAATCTAATCTAAATATCCCGTCCTTTGATCAGGATCGCTGTTCCACAAGGCCCTCAACTGGTAATATTCCACAGCTCTCTTAGGTTTGGAATAATATAACACACTTGTTATTAGCAAAATCTAAATCAAGCTCCTTGAATGCAGATTAGTTTGGAGCCAAAAACTCTATAAACTGACACGGTCCTTTGAAATCCCTGTGTGAAAATTATGTGAGTGCCACTGGCAAAATATTCTGATTCGTAAACAATAACAAGATTTCTTTCTTTATTATTATTACTTTTTATCACAGACTTAGGCAAATACTCGACATACCAGCTGGGAGGAATACTGTCTTTGTTCAAATTCATGCCATGAATGTACATTCAATTGAAAACGCTTCAGAAACCCCAGGCTTTGTTTTCTTGGCATGTAATAAAAGAAACTATGCGCTGGCATTCAAGCACAAAATAGGAACATAAGTTATCTAATGTGAACCAGAGAAGAGCTGGCTGATAGCGATTTGGCTCGGTTATGTGATAACTAAATTTCTTCGTATGAATAAGCATATCTGACTGCTTCCGCAGCAACAGCATACACGTTAGAAAATCCACTTTAAATGATTGCCGTAGGAACTGAAGTGCCCTGATGGTGTTGTTGGCTTTGAAATCTTTGTACATCGAAATGGCCTCTGGATCAACCTTCAAATCATGGCTATTAAAGGAATATTTCACCCTAAAAGTGCTATCAAGCGCTAAGAATGACAAAGTTACCAGCGTCTAATGAACTTTCCTGCAGATGAAAGAGAGGACAATTCTCCCAATCCACTGGAAACCCTGGGATGTTTCACACTGAGGCTGTAATCTTGTAAATCTGCTCATAACTGACCTGAACCAGCTGTTTAATTCACTTTCATTGTAATGCACACATGCTGGGAAGAGTGCACATACTTGCCATCTCTCCTACCACGTGATTGACTCCTCGCTGTACAGTTAACTTGCTGGAATAACCTTTTTTGAATGATTTCAGGTTAGGTTTAGTCTCAAGTCCTCCTAATTCACACTTTTAGCACTGTATCTGCACATTTAGGTCCAAAAATACAGTATAAATTTGAGCTTACTCAAAAAAGTGAATTACATTGCTTAAAGGGCCCTTATTTGTCTCACCTTTCATCATAAGGTCCACTTATGATGTTTGTGTTTTTTTCAACTGTCATTCATTTTCACATTTTTCACAAACTTTACAACACTTTTAAGTCTGGTATGTACAGTATATAAATGACCTCTGTTCTGATGGGATGTCCTGTACTGCACCTCATTCAAACACATCTCCGGGTTCAGTCCAAAGACCTGCAGTCAGGCCAATTGGACATGATAACTTGCCCCTGGGTGTGAGTGACTGTCTGTGTCTGTCTGTCTGCCCTGTGATGGACTGGCGACCTGTCCAGGGTGTTTCCTGCCTTCCGGGATAGGCTCCAGCACCCCCCCGCGACCCTAACGGAGAAGCGGCTTAGAAAATGGATGGATGGATCTTTCAGGTTGCCGTATGAATACTGAAGTACTTGTCCATTTTTTATGTATGTCAATCTAACAGGGTGGCATGGTGGGTGGCACTGTTGCCTCACAGCGAGGAGGGCCTGGGTTCGATTCCCCGGCCGGGTGACCGGGGTCCTCTCTGTGTGGAGTTTGCATGTTCTCCCCGTGTCTGCGTGGGTTTCCTCCGGGTTCTCTGGTTTCATGCAGTTCAAAGACATGCAGTCAGGCCAACTGGACGTGCTACGTTGCCTGTGTGAGTGATTGTGTCTATCTGTCTGCCCTGCGATGGACTGTCGACCTGTCCAAGGTGTCCTGCCTTCTGCCCGATGACCACTGGGATAGGCTCCAGCACCCCCGTGACCCTGAGGGAGAAGCGGCTTAGGAAATGGATGGGTCAACCTAACAAATGCATGCTATAGCACCTACCATCAAATGGTCAGTTTCTAGGCTTTTAAAAGAATAAGGTATTAACAGTACAATGGTATTCATAGGTCTCTGTCACTGAGGGTCTCAGACACAGCATGTGTTTCGTGGGTTTTCTGAGTCTGCAGATAACAGAGCGCTGTTTGAATACTGACTGGGGTGTTGCAAGATGACTGAGACTGAGACTAAAGAATGGGTTACTGTCAAAATGGACCAAGTGCTCTTAGAATAAAAACTAGGCGCTTGCAGAAGTGAAGCACAGCGTGCTTTAAATTAAGAAACTTCACTGCACCTCACATCCTCTGACTCTTTTTCTTGCCACAGGAAAGATTTACACCACCATATATGGACTGCAGCTGACTGGAGACTGAATGATAGGCTTGCTCTATTACTCCAAAAAAAGTGAGGAAAATGTGCTTTTTCATGATGTTGGCCCTTAAAATGTTTTGATGGATTTTTACCTAGTGCATAAATTATTTTCACACTGGTGCATAAAGACTCCACTACAGCATGATGCTCTAAGGCTAGGAGGGAGGACTGCTTTCTCTTCTCAGTCTCCTAATCATGGAAATGGGAATCCCAATGGAGCTGAATTTATTTGTTTTGTTTGCTTGTTTACAGCATAGCACACGACAATAAAAATTGTCTATGGTAATAAAAGTGGATAAAAATAAAGCGGAAGTGAATGTAGGCAAACATTCATTTCAAATCTAATATGAGAAACCTGAACGTCAAATTTGAAGCTGGACAAATATTTGGGAAATGACATCTGAATAGTGAAGAGTCAGTTCCCAACAGCACATTTTTCAAATTTTAGTCCACATTTTTGCTCTGGCCCAGTTTCTAATCAACATAAGACTATTTTAGTCATTCTTTAATTTGTTGAGGGGCATTACGTTATTATTCATCACCAGTCCCAGAGAACTGCTGTCAAAATCCACCACACCTGTAGACAATCTTACTATTTTCGTTTGTTACTTCTTGTAATTCTGCATATTACACAAACGTTATATTCGTACCTGGTTTATGGCATACCTAGACTTATCTTAGACCTAGACGTTTCTTTTCTTTGTTACTGACACTAAGATGGAACCACAAACGTCCAGTAACTCAAATTGCTGTGTATGATAAAGAAGTTGACTGGACAAAGAATTTGTCCAGAGTAGAGGTCTTGTAGTCTGACCAGCTTTAGGCAATATGAGTATCCAGTGCAGGGAGAAAGTCTGGCTGGCTTTATATGGTGACATACTCATGTCACATTGGTTGTGTGAGACGCACATGAAACTAAACTGAAACTCATTTGACGCTCATCTGCAACAGTTGCAACTGTCCCTTGCTTCATAAAAAACTCAAATGTCTAACACAGAAGCCTAGACTGAAACATACCAAGCTGCTATTTTGGCTAGAAGTAATTTATTGTATTGCATCTGCAATTCATATCCAATTTTATGTAATCCTTAAATATGGCATAAATGCAAAACTTCTTTACTTAAAAATTCAAGGTCTCTGGTGGGAGAAAATAAATAAATAAATAAAACGTTGTTTGATGGTTTACATTTTCTTTGTTTAAGTAAAGATACATGCTCTTGGATGTACTTAAAGTAGCACTGTGTGTGAGTTTTTGTTAAAATTTTGTTAAAAGAAAGCAGCAGCATTACTAAACATGAGTCACATGAAAACCCACACTAAGATATGGTGCCCATGCCCATGTGATGTCCTGTAAAGCCTGAAATAATCATTTAAACATCAGAGTACCTCTACACCACAAATGCATAAAAAAATAAATAAATTAATAAAAAAAAACTATCATAAAACAAATTCTCAGACAGGAGGCAAAGTACTTGCAGCAATGTGGTTAATAGCTTTCTGTGAGGTAGACGATGAACATGTAATTCCCGTCACCAACGCTGTGAACAATCCTGACAATTCTTTACATTGGATTACACAGAAAATATAAAAATCAGCTAAGCTCCTCTTCACCAGGAGGTTTTTCTGCTCTAAATGATAAAAGCACACTGGAACGCTTTCAGCCATGCAACTCCCTGCATTAATAAAGCTGCTTGTTAATGTTGCTTCGCGTGGCGTCTCCTGCAGTAGTTTCTCAGGCTTTCCTGCACTCCAGAAATCAAAATCATACAGTTTCCAAACGAACAGGGTGCACTGAGTGAAATGGAATAGGCATTTTACAGCACTGCATGGTTTCGAAATGCACTCAGGTTGAAACACAAGCTCCAGTTAAAAATGAACATGTGTCACAACATAAAGCCTCTTACATTTTTTCTTGAATTTCTGATGTATTTCCTCAAAACAACAGGCCTCGTTCACCAACTGTGAAGAATTCTGCGGTTTAAGAATGACTTCTTCTCAAGAAGAAATCTGAGAAAAAACCTGGAAGATGTTGGTGAATGAAGCCCAACGTCTTATTCTTAATTACTTATCATGTAAAACAAGGACATTTCTTCATAAGAAATGACACATTTTTCACCATCATTTTCATACAGAAAGTAATGAAACACTGGAGAAAATGAGTCATTATTCCTTCTTGTCTCGCAACGTGAACCGGAAAAAGGTGAAGACTTCTCCTACTGGGTGGAAACAGGCTTAGGTGGACTGAACAAGGCTGGTCATATGTTTAAGGTTATATATACAACAAGGGTGGCACGGTGGTGTGGTGGGTAGCGCTGTCGCCTCACAGCAAGGAGGGCCTGGGTTCGATTCCCCGGCCGGGTGACCAGGTTCCTCTCTGTGTGGAGTTTGCATGTTCTCCCCATGTCTGCGTGGGTTTCCTCCGGGTTCTCTGGTTTCCTCCCACAGTCCATAGACATGCAGTCAGGCCAACTGGACATGCTACATTGCCCCTGTGTGTGAGTGACTGTCTGTGTCTGTCTGTCTGTCTGTCTGTCTGCCCTGCGATGGACTGGCGACCTGTCCAGGGTGTATCCTGTCTGTCTGTCTGCCCTGCGATGGACTGGCGACCTGTCCAGGGTGTATCCTGCCTTTCGCCTGAAGACTGCTGGGATAGGCGCCAGCATCCCCCCAGTACAGTCGCATGTGCAGGTTAGTTCTGCCCCGTGAAAACATTGGCCCTCTCCACGTTTCGTCCTCCTCAGATGTTGACTGATTGAAAGAACAGTCTCACATCCCTGGCAATGTGTTCTCCGGTCTCATTAAAGCTTTATTGGAGAAAACTCAGTGCTGCTATCTTTGCAAAGACAAGCTGCACAAAGTATTCAATTAAAGGGTCCAACAATGACGGCGCATGCAGATTTGAGAAAAAAAATGATTTCGTAAAAAGACGTCATTTTTCTCTTTCAATCGTTGCACTTCAAGGCTAGTTTTTTGTTAATGTTTTAAATGAAAGCTCAAAAGGAGAGGTAATGAAGAATGTTGTTACAGGGGTGCCGATATTTGTAGAAGGAACCGTATGGACACATTAGTGAAGTATTCGATATTGTTGGCAACCGAAATCCCACGAATAAGTTTTGAATTTCTGAAACAAACTCCCCGAAAACCTGGTTAGCATTTTTAGCACCTAACTACTTAGAAGCCTCCTTTGCAAGCCACACTGCAGGGTCCCGTTGGCCGGCAGTTTCCTTAGTATTGCCATTTTGGGGGTCTTTCTTTTGCTCTCCCTGCCTTGGGTTTTTCCATGTGTGCCCATGCAAGGTCAGGGAGGTCCCAGAACAGAGCCGTATTAAATTTAACTACAGCAAACAGACGTTACAGAAGTAATAGGCCCTTCTTGTGGGTTATTTATTGTAGGTACACTACTTCAGTATGTATGATAGCCTGACTCCTCAGGGAGCTGTGAGCTCAGCAGGATATCTTACTCACTCTTACCGACGCTAAAGTAGGTAAAGGGTTTATTTCATTTGGTTGTGGAGTTGATATGAGTGCAAACTGTTTGTGTCTCTGGAAAAAGGTGAAGTCGGCTGCCTGTAGTGGCTCACTTTTTAAACAGAACACACACCTGTAGCTTGTCGGGACAGCATGGGCGCAAAGTGCTGTGGTTGCATCTCGCCGGTGGTGATTTTTGTGATTTTATTCTACCCATGGACGCAAACTTGTCTTCACAGCTCATGAGAATGGCACCATGCCACTGTTTTAACTGCTCTAACAAAGCCTTTAATATTACATGTGAAGTGGAAGCTGCTGATAGAGTGATTCCCATTAGTGTTGCTGCCCATTTAGTTCTGTGATTCTGTATTGGTAATTTTGCTATTTAATACATGAAAAGCTATTCTAATTTACTGGGTTGCTCTTCATGCCGGGGGAAATCTGGGTTTTGTTCATTTAAACCATTACACATACACTGGAAATGTATGCAAGGAGGCAAGAAGGGCCCAGAGCAGAACCATACTGCCAAATGTAATTTTGTAATGTAATGTAATTTTGGAAGCAAAATATTAACTTCGACAACGTGCTCCTGACTGAATATGGGTTTAATTCCTGACTCCTCCCTGCACTCCGGCCTCTGGATTTGTCAAATTCACCAAAACACTTGATTTAATTTAATGAAGGACTGATTAGCCAAAGTAGGTTGTGGATGGTAACTGTAAACGTTGAGCTTCTTCAGGACAGATGTGTGTTGAGCACAGTGTCAGCAGGACAGCTATGCTTTAACGATGCTAAAGACAGTAATGAAGGGGTTATTTCCTTTGGTTGCGAAATTGATATGTCTTGTAAACTGTGTGTGTCTCTGGAGAAACGTAGGGTGAAGTTGGCTGCCTGGAGATTTTATACATACAAGTTTCATTTTTTGGCATTTTTTGACTGCCAATGCTGTATTAGTGTTACATTATATCCATCATTTGTTTGCAAATCTTTGAAAATTTTAATATTATGAAGATGTCTTCAGGTGATATGGTTTTGCCATGTCGCCTTTGTCCCCCCATGCCACCAGCATTGTCCAGCATTCGAATTTCTGAAGCAAGTTCTCTTAATCTGGCTACATTATTCCCCACAGTACCATTGTCAATGCCTAATACATGCCAGTGAGTGATCGCATTATGGCCCAGTGGTCATGTGCCACAAGTGGCCTGGAGTGCCTTCTAAAACTGACAAAGCGCCTAATTTGGTGGGACAGCATGCGTGCAAGTTGCCGTTTCTCTATCCAGAATGGCTTAGTAGCCTTAGTAGCCAGACTAGCCAAAGCAGGTTGTGGGTGTTAACTGTAAATGTTGAGCTTTCTCAGGAGAAATTTGCAAATAGGTAAACGAGCACATTGACAGGCATCAAATCGCAATGTATTGTTTATTTGTGTATTTATATTCCTTCTAATGTCTTTACACTGAACAGAAATTTAAAAAATCTCACACATACAGGTTTACACTGCCAAGGCTGTATTAGTGTTAGCAAATGAGTGTTTGCAAATCTTTGAAAATGTAAATATAATTTGGGCTGGAGGTCAGGGAACTGGCCCTGTGACCAGAAGGTCGCCGGTTCGATCCCCAGCACCGACAGCCCATGAGTGAGGTGTCCTTGAGCAAGACACCTAACCCCCAACTGCTCCGTGGATAGGGCTGCCCACCGCTCTGGGCAAGTGTGCTCACTGCCCCCTAGTGTGTATGTGGTGTTTCACTTCACGGATGGGTTAAATGTGGAGGGGGAATTTGCCTGTTTGTGGTTAAAAAAGTGTCACTTAACTCATCACAAAGATGTTTTCAGGTGATATAGTTTTGCCATGTCCCCTTTGTCCACCCATGCCACCAGTATTAGAATTTCGGAAGCAAGTCTTCCTTTAAAAGGTTAAACTGTAAGCTTAGTTCTTTTAATCTGGCTACATTATTCCCCACAATATCATTGTCAACCTCTAATACATGCCAGTGAGTGATCGCATTGTGGCTCAGTGATCAAGTGCCACGAGTGGCGGAAGCCAGCTGAGTATTCACTTAAGAGTCCACCCCACCCCCACCCCCCCCGCCCGTGTCAGCACTTATCGCGCAACAAAAACAAGCCAGCATTGCTCCTCTGCGAACCATGCTGACCCTTTTCAAGTGAAAGAGCCCTTTTCCACTGCTATAAAGGTTCTGCCCGCAGATTAGGCACTGACCTTTTCAAACTGTTTGCAATCGGTGCTGTTGGCAACCAGGTGGCATACTGTGCCTGTCCTTTCTGAACAAGAGCTAAAGGGCAAGCCTCATCCTGGTTAACGTGGTGGGGGTGGAGGTGGGCGGTAGCGGGGGGGTCAGTGGGGTGAGTGAATTCTCATTCTGCCATTCAAAAACAATTTCCACTTTGGTAAAATGTATTAATACACAGACTGTCACGTAGCTATTATGTACACGGCGCAGTAGAACGCTAATTCCCACTATGGCTTTACAAATGAGTTTCCTGTGATTTAGTGCACCACTGAGGCCTTTAACACCTTTCAGCTCGAGGACGGAGTAAGAACAGGGGGTCCGAGGGTCAATACGATCAGTCCAGCAGCGTCGTGATGAGGGAAGGAGGTTTGGGAGTGTCAAGAGTGGTCTGATGTGAACAGAAGCCACCGGCCAAGGCCTAAGACTTTGAAGCCAGGGACACATTTGAGCATAAACATAAGGTTCTCTTTGCTTCTCTTCCTATACTGGCACGGTAGCAGGTCTTGACATCATGTAAACCCTCTAGAATCTAATTTGGCATGGATATAGATACATTTATTTATCACTCTTGCTGGTCATCTTACAACACCACTTCCAAAAAAGTTGGGACAAAATGTAAATTTAAAAAATGCATAAAAATAAAAAAAGGCCTAAGCTCTTTATTTAAAATGGACTGTGGTGAAGTGGAAAAGTGTCCTGTGGTCTGACTAATCAAAATTTGAATTTCTTTTTGGAGACTGTGGACACATTATCAGTGCACAGTTCAAATGCCAGTATTCATGATGGTATGGTGGTGCATTAGTGCACATGGCATGGGATCTCTGAAGGCACCATTAATGCTGAACAATATATACATGTTTTAGCAACATATGCTGCCATCCAGATGACGTCTTTTTCAGGCAAGGCCTTGCTTATCTTAGCATGACAATGCCAAACCACATTCTGCATGTATTACAACAGTATTACTCCAGTTTAGTCCAGAGGCTAAACTGGCTTGCCTGCAGTCCAGACCTGTCACCCACTGATAACATCTGGCACTTTATGAAATGAAAAATATGACAAAGGAGACCCTGAACTGCTGAGCAGCTGAAATCCTTTGATAAGTAAGAACAGGAAAACGTTTTGCTTTCAAAACTGCCGCAGTTGGTCTCCTCGGTTCCCAAACACAGAGTGAAAAAGAAGAGGTGATGAAACCCGGGGGTAAAGATACCCCCGCCCCAACTTTTCTGGATTATGTTGTTGGCATCAAATTTAAAATGAATGTATTTTTCAAAAAACAATAACATTTCTCAGTTTCAATCTTTGATATGTTGTCTTTGTACTTTTTTCCTTTAAAAATGTGGTTCACATGATTTGCATATCATTGCATCCTATTTTTATTTACATTCTGCACAGCATCCCATTTTTTTTGGAAATGGGGTTGTACATAAGGTGTTAATCCTACTTTTGGTTTTCATTCAGGCAACATGATAGTACATGTTTGGCTTTACCTATATCGCTTAGATTTCTCATATTGTGCTAAACTACAAATTAAATAACTGTTTCAAGTGTTTTTGCCTCGTTCCTTAAATAAACAATGCATTTACTGCACATGTCGCTTCAGTTCTGCCCTTCAGCGTGAAGGCGTTTCTAAAAGAACTGCAGATGTGTAGAACTTGGCAGGTTCTTAGTAGGGGGGTATACTTTTGTAGGATGCAACGCCTGCAGCTAATAACACGACTAAACTCATTGTCTATTAAAGACTCAACTCACTCTAGCACATAGACTCGAGACTCGACTCAGACTTGTGAACATCTCAGGCATCAGGTAGCTTATTTGTAACCGTTTCACGTAATGACATTAGCAGGCATCATAAATCTAGGTCCTACCACCTCAACTGTAAAAAGATCTCACTCTAAAGTTTCTCTAGAATTTATCAAACCGCTCAAAAATGACCTTCTTTACCATTTGACCGTTTAATTACGCAGAAATTAAGAAAAGCCGTTGGCCTGATCTTTCTACAGAAGTGTCTCAAGAACTGCTGAAACGTGGCTCAAAAAAACCCCACCTTCATCCAGAGGTACTCCAGAGGTTACAAGGTTTGGAACCAGTGTAGCAGATAAAATGCCTTGTGAATAAAACCAGCAGGAAAACTACACGCTACACTTGAAAGCTCTAGTAGATATAAACACCCCGTTGTTCTCATCGTTGAAAGCCTTTTGCCTCATTTACATATACAGCACTCTTTAGAATGCTTTTACCAATCACGCCAGTGAGTGTCCCAAAACAAGATAAGCACATTTGAAAGATAATTTTTTAAAAGCCTTATGCATGTGTAATGAGTGGACAAGAAAGAAGGGACAGATAAAAGTCTCCTTTGATTGAGCCATTCTTGGATTAAAGAAGCTACAAAGATCGGCAATTCGCCGCAACTTGTAGGGGTGTCAGATCATCAAAGCAATCGAAGACAAACAGCTACATCATTCTGACCATTTCAAGCAATTATAAACTGAAAAGGAAAGGGCAAATGGTGTCAAAGGGTTACATTCAGACATTAAAGGATCATGCGGCAGTACTGAAGCCATTATCCATAAGTTACAGATATAGCCAAGCGAACTAAGATCGCACTGTTTCTAAGCCAGTGTTAAATGTGACGCATAGTTACTGAGCTTGATCATGCAAGGCTTCGGTTCAGTACAGAATCTATGTGCTCTCCAGGGAACAGCCTTGAAAGGTATGAGTTTGAAGACAAATAGTGCAATTTTCCTCCAAATTTATTTTGCTGATAATATATTTAACGCATCAATGAGTCACCCTGATTGCCCCTGTTGAGGGCAAACGACACCGCGCAGACTGCGTGAACTTTGATGTGCCTTAGAGATTTATGAAGTAACCCAAGGCACTGACTGCACTCACTGAGTCGGGACTCGTTCAGTTCGTTTGGTGCTGGAAGTTGCACTAAACTACCGTACACTTGTTGACCACTTGAAGCATGACCTTTACATGGCACTAATGAGGTATTACACTTTACGCCACTTTATTAGACTGATCTGCTTGTTATCACAAACTATCAGCTTTTCCAAACAGGCTGCAAGTCACTATAAAGCATGAGGTTCATGCTGTTTCTGGACCAAACGCTGTCACTGGCAGGCTAAGTGACCTAGTATGACTACAGGTGCTGTATGTGGGAGCTCCAGCATCTAAGGGACTGTCACTCTGAGAGATCTTATAAAGGACAGTGCAATAAACAAGAAATATCTGCTTCGGTTCTGTAGCTAAAAACGTTCTGTTCATGAAAGAGGTCAGAGTGGAATGGCACATCTGTTCAAGCTAATAGAAGGTCCACAAGTAAACAAACAATGGTATTCAGAGAGGCATCTCTGAGGCATTTCCACGCAACCAGTCGAGTTGCATGCAACATAACTGCCAACTTGACAGTTACCTAAAGCAATTCAAATATAATGAACGTTGTAATGAACACTAGTTATTACTATTATTACTCCACTAGATAACCAATTTAGCAGTTCTTATATACACCATATACAAGGTGCTATTTGCATATCTGCAGCATCTTTATATAAATTTCCCAGCTATCATTGCCATTCTTCTTTTGAATATCTCTATATCTGTCATTTCTTTTGAATTTTTCCATGGTTATTTACTCTATGTCTGTTCTGGGACTATTTAAGTAGCCGTTACAGTAGTAGCCTCACTCCTTCTGTACTAGAAGCGCTACAAGTGTCACCTTCTGTAATAATTCCCATCCTTTTCAAAGGAATCAGAGCTCTGTGTAAAAGTAGAGATGTCAAGAGAGGGGAAAATAAACCTAGCTACACAGACCGCGATAACAACAGGCTAACAAAAAAGATTAAACGGTGGAACACGCAGATGTCTAAACAGCTGCTTACAGAAACGTCATGGCTCAGATAACTGTTTAAATGAAAAACCGCCACCGTTGAGTGAGTCGTTTGAACGGAGGTGCATATGGTCCATTTATGGGAACTTGGGAGCCTGTCTGAGTTCACTGTAATGTCACGAAAACTAATGCATTTACATATCTCCACCTATACAGCCTATAGCAGTTTAACCCCACCCACTCATTCTTGCATTATAAGTAGTGTCTAAGCCTGTACTGCTTTTTAGATGAAGCACAACATCAGAACAGAAGTCAGTCTTAAAAGTATAGTTATAAAAACAGTTTCTCTAACTTTAAGGAACAAAGAAAAGTCAGAAAACGGTTACATAAAAACAAATTGGGATAGTTTTTGGTACATTAAGTTTAAGTGGTACTTTTTTAATCCCGCAAACGGGGAAATTCCACCTCCGCATTTAACTCATCCGTGAAGTGAAACACACACACACACTAGGAGGCAGTGAGCACACTTGCCCGGAGTGGTGGGCAGCCCTATCTGCAGCACCCGGGGAGCAGTTGGGGGTTAGGTGTCTTGCTCAAGGACACCTCAGTCAGGGACTGTCGACACTGGGGATCGAACCGGCAACCTTCCGGTCACAGGGCCAGTTCCCTAACCTCCAGCCCACGACTGCCCCGAAACATCATAAGTGCAAGAAAAACTACTGGTAATAGAATTAGATTCTTTTCTGCTCTTACATAAGTAGTGTAGAAGATGAGAACCTTCCAAAATTTACACTATCAAATTTCTTATGAACTTCTTATGAACACATATTTGTGTGGTAAGGATTCAAAGTTTAGAATATCCACTTCCAATAATTGATTTCCGTTACTAGGGGCAGTCGTGGGCTGGAGGTCAGGGAACTGGCCCTGTAACCGGAAGGTTGTCGGTTTGATCCCCCTTGCCGACAGTCCATGACTGAGGTGTCTTTGAGCAAGACACCTAACCCCCAACTGCTGTGGATAGGGCTGCCCACCACTCCGGGCAAGTGTGCTCACTGCCCCTTAGTGTGTGTGTATTCACTAGTGTGTATGTGATGTTTCACTTCACGGATGGGTTTAATGTGGAGGTGAAATTTCCCCGTTTGTGGGATTAAAATAGTATCACTTAACTTAAATCCAAGGGTTCGTCCTGCCTTGTGTGAGAGAAAGCAGCTGCTGATGCTGTAATTTGTGGAGAATGTTTATCTGGCATATATTAGGCTGTTTGACACAGACTGGGTTTCATCTCATGTGTTCATGATCATGTGTTTCTTCTGCCACAGTCCAGCTTTTCAACAGGCCTACTCCTTCCAACATTAAAAGCATCACGCTGTACTACTGCAGTGAAGTTATCCATCCTTTGGGAAGTTTATATCTAGCCTCTGAAATCAAGCTGCGTAAAACAAGTAACCTTGTTAAATATTCAATGCTGCCCACTTAGACATCCTATTCTAAACCCTTGCACATCAACTCACTTCATAAAAAAACTAATTTAGTAACAAGGGATACACAATCATGAATTTTTATGGACAATTATAATTCAGATTTCTTTCCAGCCAAATTGGCCAGTGACCTTTTTTGGGCCAATTTTTATGAGCCTTATCATGAACCTGAGGCGTGCGCTGCCTGGGCTAAATGAACACATTTTCTGTACATGCTATTAGTCAAAGTTGCAATATAAATAACACTATTTGCTCTGATCAGCCAAAACAAAAATAATAAATTAGCCACGATGAATATCTATTTCATCAAATTTATTTGCTGATTTAAATGTAATGAAAATATTTTTTTATATGTTTTGCAGAAAGAAAACAAGCCTTTATTTTTTTTGCCATGTTTTTGTCATTTATTAACATTGAAATAAGTTAAAAATATCACAAATGCAGATCCACTCCTGTCAGTAGAGAATGTAAATTGGATGTAAAGGAAAAAGCAGGCGGATAAGCAGATAAGGGAAGCTAAGGGTTAAGATAAGCAGAATATTTCATGGAAGTTATTATTTGGATGTTTAGATTGTAACAATGAGCAAAATTAGAAAACAAAAGCAATTAATCTGCAAGCCTTTTGGAGGGATCCTCATTCAGGCCCTAGATATAGGCAGGTGTATATATAAATATATATATATATATATATATATATATATATATATATATATATATATATATAATATGCCTTCTGCCCAACGACCGCTGGGATAGGCTCCAGCACCCCCCGCGACCCTAAGGGTAAAGCGACTTAGAAAATGTGTGTGTGTGTGTGTGTGTGTGTGTGTGTGTGTGTGTGTGTGTGTGTGTGTGTATAAAATACATACCTGTACATTTTTTGGAAAAGCCGAAAGAAAGTCCTGAGAAAAACACGGAAGTGTAATAAAGGCACAGGGAGGAGAAAACGTGACCTTAATGGCTATTTTGACTTAAGAATGTAATTAAAAGAAAGGTGGTTTTCTGACTTTTGCACAGTTCCGTCTTTCTTTACATCACTGTGTTATTCGTCATGTATTTGCATAATTACATTTAAACATTAGCCAAATGACCTGAAGCATGCACGGTTTCCACAACTTTTTTTTTTCCCCACCAACATGCTGGAAATTACCATGAAAAGCTTACATCTGCTTTCTTATTACACATTCAAACTCCAACATGATGTTCAGACGCTGCCACACCAGCCTTATCTCTTCTGGCCTAAACTGCTGCTCATGTCTTCTAATTACATTCATTAACAAGGCTTCTGCCAGCGCGCTTAGCTGATAGTGGCACACACCGTGGGGTTTGCACATGCTAATAAGCGGCACTATGCTAATGCCGTGTTTGTTTGCCTGACCCTCCACTGGTAGAGGCTGCATACTAATCCTACAGGTGCAGCGTGGTGGAGCGGTGGCCTTCCACAGCCTGAAAGCCTTCATTACGTTACCTCAGCCAGCCTTAGGTGTGGAGGGCAGGGGACTGAACCAGCAGAGAGAGCTCTACATTTGGCTAATTGGAGTCTGACCGCCCTGAATGCAGCAACCTGTGACAGGTGACATTTGAACGGCGTGCTGCTTAGTTTCACCTGAAAGTACGACATGCTAGAACAAGCTGGTGGCATTATAAACGCTCCAAATGAAGGGCCCTAATCGTCCTCCGCTGTGCTGTACTCCTCTCACTCTCAGGGCTCTCAAACTCAAACACTGCTGAACTCCTCTGGCAGTGCGTAACATGACAATGATTGGGAGCATCTTACATTTTGGCCTTTGTTCTTATCCAGGAGCAAGTGTAGATCAGTGGTACAATGGTGGTGTTTTGCTGGACATACGGTAATTCTCTAAATTTTGCCAAGTTGCTATTTTCATGTAAAGAATTCAATGCACATGTACTGCGCAACAGAAGGTGGGGCTTTTCAAAATGTGCTGCACAGTCATATTTTCAAGTCCACTTTAATCCAAAATTATGCTTATCTTACTGCCTCCCAGGACCTACCAGCAGGGACACAGTAAGCAGGGGGGCTGAGGGTGTTGAGCACCCCCAGATATTTAAGGTAAAGCTGCATTTTCATTACATCGAGACAAATTGCTTCTCTCTCCAACTGTTTGCTGTTTTCGATACCTGATGCTAAAACAGTTTTAGCAAATTCAGGTTCAAAAAAGCGAAAGTGTATGCAGAGGTGTAGGTGGACCAGCTCTGTGCCACACAGCTGCCTACAAATGTCTTTAAAATATTAAAAAATACATATTTTATGTGTGATGGGTCAAATTCGCTCATACTGGCCACTGGATATTCAACACGGCACCTCATGGCAAAGAATCTCTGAGGATGTGAGAAATAGATTTGTTGATCTCTACAAAGACGCCTAGGCTATAAGACGATTGCTACCACCCTGAAACTGAGCTATAGCATGGTGACCAAGGTCATACAGAGGTTTTCCAGGACAGGTTCCACTCAGAACAGGCCTTGGCAGGGTCGACCAAAGAAGTCCACATGTTCACGTGTCATATCCAGAGGTTGGCTTCAAAAAATAGATGCATGAGTGCTGCCGGCATTGCTGCAGAGGTTGAAGAAATGGGAGGTCAGCCTGTCAGTGCTCAGACCATACGCCGCACAATGCATCAACTCAGCACAGCTCAGTACCAAGACAACTGTCTCTTGCCTACAGTCAAGCATGGTGGTGGTAGCATCATGGTCTGGAGCTGCATGAGTGCTGCCGTCACTGGGAAGCTGCAGTTCATTGAGGGAAACATTAAGTCCAACATGTACTGTGAGCTTCTGAAGCAGAGCGTGATCCCCTCCCTTCGGAAACGGGGCCGCATGGCAGTTTTCCAACTCGATAATGACCCCAAACACACCTCCAAGATGACAACAGCCCTGCTGAAGGTAAACGTGATTGACTGGCCAAGTGTGTCTCCAGACCTAAACCCAATTGAGCACCTGTGGGGCCTCCTCAAGCGGAAGGAGGAGGAGCGCAAGGTGTCTAACATCTACCAGCTCTGTGACGTCATCATGGAGGAGTGGAAGAGGATTCCAGCAGCAGCCTGTGCAGCTCTGGTGAATTCCATGCCCAAGAGGGTTCAGGCAGTGCAAGATAATAATTGTGGTCACACTAAATATTGACCCTTTGAGCAGAATCTGGACACGTTCACTGTGAGGTGGACTCACTTGCGTTGCCAGCTGTTTAGACACTAATGGTCATGTGTTGAGTTCTTTTCAGGGGACATAAAATATTTGCAGAAATGCGAGGGGTATATTGTGTGCACGTGTGTGTGTGTGTGTGTGTGTGTGTGTGTGTGTATGTGTATATATATATATATATATATATATATATATATATATATATATATATATATATATATATATATATATATATATACACACACACACACAGCTTGGATGTAAATAAGAAGAAATGTGCTTTTGTTAGATGCCAGATTTCCAGTGTGTTTACAAGCCCTAGATTGTACAGGCAAATAAACACCAGCTTAGTTTCTGTAGTTCAGTTTAACTGATAATATAATGTGCCCTCCAGAAGAATGTTTAATCCATTTTGCGATTGAAGACATCAGTTTGTGGCTACGCTTTTGAAAAATAATGCAATTTCTGGAGTACATGGGTGACATTTCAACTCAGAGGACTGAGTGTTCTAAATTTAATCAGACTAAGGATACCAAACTGATATGTAGGAGAAGCACACATTGCTTAGACATCTCTGATGGATTTCTATTAGATGGTTAAGGCTAAATTCCTGCGTGTTTGCCAAGTCAGCAAGATAGCGTTGTCAATAAGCCACCATACACTTACAAAGCAAAACAAGGCTGTGGGCATGACATCCTGCTGCACCCTAGTCAGTGATTGGGCCTCCACAGCAGTCTCTTCGTGTTCTCTGACTCTGGGTAGCACATATCAGATCAATGCACAGTGTTGTGTAGGGTCCAAAAACTCTGGCAGCACTAGCACCGGTACACTTGCGTGACTGGCTCCCAAGCACTGTTCAGTTTCTCAGTGCCCCACTGAGCATTTTGCCATTATTACATTAAATTTAAGTCATATTAATACCACAGAAAGCCACAGTAGATCAGACGTGGCTTACAATTTACGCAGAGAAAGGTAGTCAGTCTTATCTCTGTTTACATAAACAGACAAATGCTAACGATCAGTTACCTCATATCTTTCAGCTTGAAAACAGCATGTTTGTGAAGAAGCAGTAAACTGATTCCAAGTGTGATCGTTTGTGTTGAAAGAAAAGAGTTATTATTTCATTAAATGTAAATGAGTGGAGTAAAAATGAACTTCAACTTGTTTATATGTGTTCTATAGCATTGCTCTGCTACTTGACGTTATACAGTCTAACAATGCTGAAGTCCACAGCAGGCACTTCTAAACTATACACAGCAGTGAAACGACAACCCCGATCTCACTCCTGCACGTGTTCTGCCTAATCACACGCCCCCATGGAGTCGGGCCAATGAGACTTTTCTCATTTGAATACAAAATCAACATCCCTGAAAACGTCCCCATCTTTACAGATGAGAAGATTCTAGGTTAAAGCACACTATGCAGAAGCTGAATTGAAGCATGTCCCTCTCTACTCATCACATATGCATTTCAAAAGCACACGGAAGTATATTGCCACCTATGTGCCCCCATACCACATATCAACATTCACCCGTCAATGCTGAGTTTATTTGCATAAGGTTTGCCACAACAAGAAAGCAGAGAGAGCAAGTGGTTTGACATGGTAGTTTTACCTATATATTGGAATGTCTTGCCACATTATAATTAGGTAATGAAGTTTCGCTTGATGTAAATCTAAAAAAGATGCTAAGATGAATTGTTTTGCATGATGTCACTGCATACATTACACGTATAATGCTTAAAATTTCAGTATCCCCACTAGAAAACATCTCACGTCCCTGCCCACAAGGCCAAAGAGAAGGCTTTAAACATTCAGTCCCATTTCGTAGAACATGGTACTCTCCCAATATCACCCCACATCCAAATTAAAAGGCTCAAAACCTCATACTACTAACTAAATACTCACTGAATTATTTTATCTGTGACAAACTGTAACAAACATCAAACAAGCTGCAGCTTCTGTCAGTCAGACAATTGAAACTATATGCACAAAAGTATCAAGACACACTAATGAGGGAGTTCAGCTACTTTAAGGTGAACCTATTGCTAACCCCTGTTCAACTGTGCACATGGACATAGCTTGGATTCATGCATATTCATGATATAGATATTTCTATATCTCCATAGAAAAGCACAGCTAATGGAGCGGGACACTCTGCAGCAGAGCCACACGGAAGATCTTGTGCAAAATGGTTAAAAACAGAAAAGGACGGTATACAGATAAACCTGCTTACACATCTGTTGTTTCACGTCCAAATTTCTCGAGTCATTTGTCTCAGATGTGCGTCCTGTTCACTCGTGCTGCATCTCTGAGCATCAGTTCAGTAGAAATCACTGTCAGTATCAGCAACGTTCAGTGTTTTGTCTGGCTTGGTTGAGGAGACGAGCCATAAGACCCCACTGCTAAGTGAGGCTGCTATGCTAAAAGCCAAATAAAGGCTAAAAGCTATCAGTCATTTGTATCAGTATCCCCATCACCGATACTGATACTGTGTTTAAGTGCCAGTATACTACACTATACTGTATCAGCACTGGTGCAACACTAATATAAATCTCCCAACATTGGACTGTGGAGCCCTGTTCACACTTGATGTTAACATCTGTGTCGAGTGATCTCATCTTAAGTGGACAGCAAGACATATCGATTCAAACCGGTCATTTCCCTGAGTCTCGAATGCATCTCCAGTGACCAGATTTTGTGACTGGAGGACGGATACCCTGCACATTAACCATGTCAGTTGCTGTCGTCAGACAAAAATGTACCGCGAGTCTGTTTGTGTAAATGAAAACAGGACTTGTAAACAAATGATAAAGCAGACGAAAAATGAAGCTGCACAGCTGTTTCTGTCTCTGCTGCTGTTACAATGACAAAGCCAGTAAAAGAAAAACATTCTGGGAATGATCATCATCATCATTCGTTTGGGTTGAGAGAGGACCTGAGATGGAGACACCATCTCTCTACGGCTACACTCAGAATTACCCACCTAGTCATGGTTTGGCTTAAGGATGCATGATGATATTGGAATCGCATCATTATTGGTAGATAACATTGGGGGCAGTCGTGGGCTGGAGGTTAGGAAACCAGCCCTGTGATCGGAAGGTCGCCGGTTCGATCCCCAGAGCCGACAGCACATGACTGAGGTGTCCTTGAGCAACACACCTAACCCCCAACTGCTCCCCGGGCGCTGCGGATAGGGCTGCCCACTGCCCCCAGGTATGTGTGTGTGCTCACTAGTGTGTATGTGGTGTTTCACTTCACAGATGGGTTAAACGCAGAAGGCGAAATTTCCCCATTGTGGGACTAATAAGGGTTAATTAATCTAATTATTAAGATTGATTTGACCGATAATTCAAAGGGATACTTGTTGGAATATTTATTGTATATTAATAATATTTATGGAGGATGTTTAACTGAGGGTGGCCTACTATGTTATTATTTAAGTAGTGAGCCAAAAACTGGAAGGTTGTGTGTTTCAATCCCAAGACTGACTACACGGTTGTGCCCTTGGCCAAGGGACTTAAGAGTTTCAACCACTACTGCTTGTTACCCCTTGTAAAAGGGTCAGGGTGACACTCGAAAACAAGCGGTACGGGTAAACAGAAGAAATGGGACTGGGCCTCATTCTCACAATGAAACGATAGGCAGAAACATCTGTGGAGTTTTTCAGATCTGAAGCAAAAGTGGGGCTCTTTTTTCTCCTTTCTCTCAAAGATGAAAGCTTTAAGCGCTGTTTAGAGGGTAACAGTTTTGGTGGGCTACAAAGTCTTGCACCATGGCAGGAGTATTTTAATCATTTTTAAACTCCATTTTTGGAAACTCTTGATTTTCATGGATTTTTTTTTTTAAACTTTTTCGTTCAGGAGTCTCATTTTCTCTGTATCTCTGGAGTTTTTGAACTTCTGTGTTGGAACCTCTTCTTTTTTTTACCACTTGTTTTTCTGACTTCACTTTATGCAAGTGGATTATCTTATACAGCGCCCTCCACAAATACTGGCACCCTGGGTAATACTTTGTGTAGCTTCCCTTTGCACGGATAACAGCTCTGAGTCTTGAACTATAATGTTTAATGAGACTGGAGAACACATGGCGCAGGATACGAGACCATTCCTCCACATAGAACCTCTCCAGATCCTTCAAATTCCAAGGTTTGCACAGTGGATTCTCCTCTTCAGCCCATCTCACAGGCTTTCTATGGGGTTTAGGTCAGGGCACTGGGGTGGGGTAGGCATGGCAAAACCTCAACTGTGGTCAGTGAACCGTTTTTGTGATGATTTTGAGGGGTGGTTTGGGTCATTGTCCTGCTGGAAGATCCAAACTATGGCCCAGTTTAAGCTTCCTGGCTGAGGCAGTCAGGTTTGGATTTTATTTTTGCTGGCACCTGATAGAGTCTGTGATACCATGTATCTGAATAAATTACCCAAGGCCTTTGGAAGAAAATCTGCCCTCAGTATCAGAGCTGGACCACCGTACTTCACAGTGGGGATGGGGTGCTTTTCTGCATGGCTATCTTTGTGTCCACACCAAACTCACCTTTGAGTTTTGTTGCCAAAAACGTCTATTTTGGTCTCATCTGACCCAAGAACAAGACGAATAACGGAAGGAATTTGGACTGTTTCATTTCATATATATTCCCCTGTGTATCAGGAAGTCATGATGGGCAATTTAAGTGTTCCTAATCACTCACGAGAACTTAAAAACAAAATACAAATGAGAATATACTTTGATTAGATTACAATCTCAAGAATTTCTAGGGATGACAATAATTGTGGTACACATAGATATAATAAAAATATTTTTCATGGCAATATTTCGTTTTTTCTTTCAATCAAAATACCTTAAATAAAGGTGAGATTACGGCTAATATTTTGAATTAATGGTTAAAAAAAAAAAACTTTTTAAAAATATTTTGTACAGCTATTTTTGCTCATGATTACCAGGGGTGTGTCACGATTGGCCCCTCCCAGTCCAGTCCGTGTGTACCCATGTGTGTTTTTGTGCCAGCCCCCTCGTTTCATGACTCCGCCCCTGATTGTTTTCACCTGTCCCTCGTCTCGTGGTGTGTATTTAAACCCTGTGTTTGCCCTTTGTGTTTGCTGGTCTTTGTTTGATGCATGTTTGTCTGAATTGTTTTTTACTGCGTTGGTGATTCTGGTTTGTTATGTCTGCCCCACGATCTCTCCGTATTGGCTCTATGACTTTGGACCGTCTTGACCATGACCCTGGATTTGCCCTCAATAAAAGTCGCTTACCTCTACAGGGTGCCAATATCAGCAGTATCTATATGAATAACTGCACGTAAAAGTTGTTTTGACTAAAAATAAGTAAATGAAATATATGAAAGGTTGACTTTTGCAGAGTACTATATGCTAGCTTACGATCAAAGGTGCCTGGGTTTTCTTCCTAATCTTAAAAAATAAAACAGCCTTTAGGTCTGGAGGGTTATTACTGTCACTCTGTTATACATTTCATTTACAAAACAATTACATAGGTAGTTACATGATTAATTCCATTTAAACTCGATTTCGTATAGACGGGCTTGAGTTGCATTTTCAGTGTTTTTGAGTGTCAAAAAGACAAGAATGTGGCAAAAATGTACATTTTTCTTTCCACAAGACGACACAATCAAACCCAAAGCCTAATAAAATGTCTTCTCTTCTACGTACAAACACAAAAATGGTATGACAGACGTTTTCAACGAACTACAAATGATACATAATTACTAAATGGAAAAAAAAAATGACAACACTTGGTAAACGTGGCGAGAACTAAGGGTGAAATTTAAACGACTTACCAACAATATCGGCCTCGTAAAGAGCTCTAATCAGTTTAAATGATTCAGAAGACACTGCAATTAACTCTCTACCAAACACCAGTTTATTTTCCGTCATGTTTAGTTATCTATTTGATAACCAGAACAACAAAAAAAAAAAAAACCCTGTAGATTCCGAGTCTTGTGAGTTCTTAATACAATAGCTCTGAAAAATTCCTAATGCGATTGTTCTGCATGAGATGCTGCAAAGTATGAAACAATTAGACTGCCTCGAGTTTTTCCTCACTAGCTGCCATCTCTATTGTGTCGTCTCTGCTCTGTAATCTCTTTATACAATTATCCACTGTTTCACACAATCTCATTACCTCTTTATACAAAAACTAAAGACAAGCAACAGACACAAGCTACCGCTCAGATAAAAGCGGTAGAATCAAGCAATGAAAAGGCCTGTCGGTGCGATCCAGTCAAAACAAGTAACTTCAAAAAAAAGCAATCCCCTTCAAGCACGAGTTCAAAGTTTAGCACTTGTATTCATTGCATCTTGCCTCGGAAGATAAAGTTCATCTCATGTATATTCATGTGCCAGGAGTGGGAAGATTGATGGGGAGGGAAAAAAGATGTATTCAAGCATCCACAGTGGTAAGCAGAAAAAATGAGGCAGTGATTGCTGTGATCGTCAAAATGACAAACTCAGAAGTTGTACGGTGCTCAGTGGGTGATTTACTGAAAGTCACTGGGGCTTCATTAGGTGGTTTTTATGGGATAAGCCGCATTGGAAAATGCCCAGGCTGCAGGTTTTTGGTGGGGTAATGTAACAGCGGAGAGCTCGGGAACCGCCACCAGCAGAATCCTTTCACAGAACCGTGTTTGTTTTCAGAACGTTCACTTTGTCACTGCTATCCATTCCTTTAGTATGTTATTATAGTAACCGGCGCACACGCAAGGGTTATGTTTTGTTTTTTGGGAAAAGGAGAAAATTAAGTAATTGTTTTGACAGATTTTTGTTTTTTTAAACAAATTCATCTTTAACATTTCATCTACTTACTACATTTGTGCTGCTTGTGTTTGCCAGTGAGCCAAATTACAGCCCCAATTCCAATGATAACCGCAAAATGAAATAAAAACATGTATACATGAATAAAAACAGAATACGAGGATTTGCAAATCCTTTTCAACCTATATTCAATTGAACACACTACAAAGACGAGATATTTAATGTTCAAACGGATAAACTTTATTGATTTTTGCAAATATTCACTCATTTTGAATTTGATACCTGCAACATGTTCCAAAGAAGTTGGGACAGGGGCAACAAAAGACTGGGAAAGTTGAGGAATGCTCAAAAAACACCCGTTTGGAACATTCCACAGGTGAACAGGTTAATTGGAAACAGGTGAGTGTCATGATTGGGTATAAAGGGAAGCGAAAGCCAGATATCAACACCACGCAGAAACGCCGCCGGCTTCTCTGGGCCCGAGCTCATCTGAGATGGACTGACGCAGAGTGGAAAAGTGTCCTGTGGTCTGACGCGTCCACATTTCACACTGTTTTTGGAAATCATGGACGTCGTGTCCTCCGGCCCAAAGAGGAAAAGGACTGTCTGGATTGTTTTCAGCACAAAGTTCAAAAGCCAGCATCTCTGATGGTGTGGGGGGGGTGTGTTAGTGCCCATGGCAGGGGTAACTTGCACATCTGTGAAGGTCCCATTAATGCTGAAAGGTCCATACAGGTTTTGGAGCAACATCTGCTGCCATCCAAGCAGCGTCTTTTTCAGGGACGTCCTGCTTATTTCAGCAAGACGATGCCGAGCCACATTCTGCACGTGTTACAACAGCGTGGCTTCGTAGTAAAAGAGTGCAGGTACTAGACTGGCCTGCCTGCAGTCCAGACCGTCTCCCATTGAAAATGTGTGGCGCATTATGAAGCTCAAAATACTCCAGCGGAGACCCCGGACTGCTGAGCAGCTGAAGCTGGACATCAAGCAGGAATGGGAAAGAATTCCACCTACAAAGCTTCAACAATTAGTGTCCTCAGTTCCCAAACGCTTATTGAGTGTTAAAGGAAAGGTGATGTAACACAGTGGGAAACACGCCCCTGTCCATATTAAACATTAAATTGAACATTAAATATCTCGTCTTTGTAGTGAATTCAACTGAATATCGGTTGAAAAGGATTTGCAAAACATCGTATTCTGTTTTGTTTTACACAACGTCCCAACTTCACTGGAATTAGGGTTGTACATTAATTTCAGTGAAATTTGACACGATGAGAGTTTTTCATCATGGACTTACAGTTCAAATTTGGTAAACGTTGACATGGAAATTTGCAGCCGCTACCAATGGCATTACTGCTTCGGCTGCATTGCCCTTCACAGCAATGAACCGTGCATTGCCACTCAGTACTGTCTTCTTGGTTTATCAGATGATAGAGGACTCTTCCGAGGAAGTCGGGATTCATATGGAGCTTTTCTACGAAATTCCAGTTTGTACATGCTTTATCATTTAACGCTGACAAATGCACTTTCAACAGCATGAAATGCTTCAACACTGCCATCATATTTTTGGGCACAAACGAGCTGATCAGCACACCAATGTGACTCACTGCCCAAAAACATTTAGCTGCAGAAAAACGGAAATATACTGGTGTGTTTTCTTTGGGAAATGAGCTGTGGCCAGTCACTCTGAATGCTCCCATGTCTAACCAGAAACCTTTGACCACTGTGTCCCCTCTATCTACACTGAAGACATGAAAGACACACTGCAAGGTACGTAATAAGTTGGGAGACTGTGTTATTTTTTCTTTTGCCCTAGTAGATCTTCCCTGGCAGAATGTAAGTGATGAGAAAGCAAGGCATGAAGCAGCAGACCAAGCAAACTGATACAGCAAAGCCAATGAGCAGTGAAGCCCAAAACCCATAAGAAAAAACAAACCTAAGATTACTATGCACAATGCCAAGCATCAGCTGTAGTGGTGTTAAACACACTGCCACTGGACTCTGAAATGTGTTCTCTGGAGTGATGACTTGTGCTTCACTATCTGGCAGTGTGATGGACGAATTTGGATTTGTCAGATGCCAGCAGACGTCCACCTACCTAAAGTTTGATGGAGGAGGAATAATAGTCTAGCTGCTTTTCAGAATTTGGGCCCGTCAGTTCCAGTGAAGGGTAATGTTAAAGGCATTTTATATACTTTATGCTTCCAACTTTGGGGCATCGGGCCCTTTCCTGTTCCAGGACTGTGCCCCTGGACTGAATGGGCACAGATTATCATACAAACACTCCAAAATCTTGTGGACAGCCTTCCCAGAAGGTTGGAAGCCGCTATAGCCACAAAGGGGTGGCCAACTCTATGTTAACGTCCATGGTTTTGGAATGGGATGTCCAACGAGCTCATACCGGTGTGATGGTCAAGTGTCCATATTAATGTAGTTATCTGATACGTTCATGTTCACAAACTGCAAATGTGTGCATGGCGTCACAGTAAGAAGCCATACACAAGATAAACAACCATCCAAGTACAAAAGTGAATAGTGGATATCAGGAACAGCCAATAGACTGTATCAACTGCCATGAATTTGGATGAGTTAAATATCAGAAAACCTTTATCTGCAATTCTATGACACACAAAAGGAAGCATATGGTGATGTTAGATAATTCCATTTAAATGAACATATATGACCAGGTATGTTGTCTGGCTTCAGAACATTCAGCAGCATTGCGACGGCAGCCCTTTTCCATTTTGCTGACATGCTTGCTAAACAGGTATGTCTATGCTTCAGCCTTCTACACACAGAATGTTCTTGTCTGTGAAACATGGCCACTGGATTAACTGATTGACATTATGGTTTCATTAAAATGGTTAAAACTACGAGACATTTTCACACAGACCAGCCTTGTAACAACAGTAGGCTACAGTAAGAGCAGTTAAAACATGAGGGGAAAAAAAAGGTGTCAACCCTGACTGAATATACCGTGTTTTTATTATAAATTTTATGCCAGTTGACTCACAATATGGTGTTCCCTGAATTATAGACACCTAATAAAGAGTATGCAGTCTATCCAATAAACCTCTCCAATAAACCTCTGAAGATAGCTGTAAGATGCAGATTTGGACTACCCAATTAAAGTCAAAGGTGTTGTCTACAGAAATACAATGTACACCACCAATAGAGATCCTAGGACTGTATAAATGGGCTGGCCTCTGGGTGGTCAAAAGTCCATACAGCTAAATCTGAACCAGAAATTCTTCGGCCAAAATGATCCAAAATAACCCAGAAAAGAGGCTCGTTCTTCACAAAAATGATACCCTTGACATGAGATCATTAGATAGAAGGGGTAACTCAACAGCAGAGTACTTTTAAACACAGCGGAGAGAGAACAGTGTAAACACTGAAGGGCGTTCCTTTGACCGTGAGAACTTTAAACAACACCCCTACACACAAAGTGTACACAAAACCCTGTCTAATGCAGCTGAACTTGGCTTCTTATTCACCAGCTTCCTATTCCAATTTTCCATTCCACCTTAAATGGTGCAGCAGTTAAATTCTGGCGATGGTGCAGCAGAGAAACCGCTGCATCATTCAAGGTAGAGAAGTAGAAGTCATCAGCTTCTGCCTTGTCACGGTCACCACGTCTCACATGCAGTCCAACCAGCTGAACTAGCTGACGGATCAAAAATCTATTGTTCTCATCTCAGGTCAACAATCTGTTATCGTAAGCGACTGATTTGAAAGTTTAAAGACACTCAACAGTATTTACAGTCTGTTGCGCTTGCTAATTGGCTATAGCCTTGATGCAAGACGCTGGCTTATGTTAACAATAGACAGAAAGCTTTTCAATACACCAAGCTAACTAGGCACGGTGTTTAATGAGAGGCTGTACTGGATCCGCAGGACAGACTCTCTGCTCAATCACATCGCTGTCACATCTAGTCACTCGTTCGGCGACATGAGCCGTCTGCACAATGAGAGTGACCAAAGTTATTATTTTCTAATGTGTTTAACTGCTGAGATTAGCCATTTGGCTTGTAATCGAATCTGTCAACAAATCAAACAAACACACAAAAATGTATTCGGGACAGTTTTGGGAAGGTGCTGAAAAGGTTAGGTTTAAACTCTGTGCTGTAACTCGCAGGCACCCTCCTGTAAACACTTCTCAAAAATTCCTTAGTCACATATTAAAAATAAAGTGGCAAAAAACTGCCAAACAGTTACAGTGAGCAACAGTGCGAAGTAAATAAAAATGACAATAGTAGAGTTTTTTCCATCTGCCAAGTCAATGTGAATTCTACATGTATTCTAGATGCATTCTGAATAACCATCCATCCACCCACCCACCCATTTTACAAGCTGCTTCTCCGTCAGGCCTCTGCCTATCCAGCAGTCATTGGGCGGAAGGCAGGATACACCAGTCCATCGCAGGGCAGACAGACACAGACAGTCACTCACACCCAGGG
This sequence comes from Pygocentrus nattereri, assembly GCF_015220715.1. Lineage (NCBI taxonomy): Eukaryota > Metazoa > Chordata > Actinopteri > Characiformes > Serrasalmidae > Pygocentrus > Pygocentrus nattereri. The sequence goes on along the minus strand of NC_051223.1, from coordinate 1,987,904 downwards.
GCAATTTAGCATGTCCAACTGGCCTGACTGCATGTCTTTGGACTGTGGGAGGAACCCAGAGGAAACCCATGCAGACACGGGGAGAACATGCAAACTCCACACAGAGAGGACCCCGGTCACCCGGCCGGGGAATCGAACCCAGGCCCTCCTCGCTGTGAGGCGACAGCACTACCAACCGCGCCACCCTGAATATTCTGAATATATTATTCTTCATGCATTGTATTTTCAAAGTGCCCAACATTTTTTACAAGCTATAGCTGAGAATGTACTGATATACAGCTTTCTTACTGTGGAGAACCTGAAAGGTAGTTGACACTAATCTGATGACTATATGATATAATTTGCGACGCGCTAGACACAGATGCTCATGGAACAGCTCCGCAACATTTGATTGACAGTCATTGTATCAAAATTTATTGTCAGAAATAGACCACCCGAGTAAAGCGTTACCAGCCGTTTTAACAAAAAAGCGGTCTATAGGCTTTAGGAACGCAGTTTTAATACCCCATTCCAAAGTCAGAACAGAGCTAGTTCAGCCAGTTAGCAGGTTTCTCTATTCATTTTCTCTGGTTTAAACAGGCTTCTCTTTGCCACACTGCTTGCTGAGCTGTAGAGGACTAGTGGAGAAAGGTGCAGTGAAATGTGGACTGATTTTTAAATCACTGTTCTTGACTGGGGACTGTGTTTGGATGACGGTGTATTGCACATGATCTAAAAAGCCTACAACAGGCTTTTCTTTTGGGGTGTAGGAACAATAATATTGTTTTTTTCTGGATAGCAGGAAAAATCAATGTTATATAACTCGATCTTCAGCCAAGCTCTCAAACTATATGAATAGAAATGTAAACCTAAACGATCTTCCATCAAAGCAAGGCATTTTCTTTCTTGTTAAGAGGGTTCTTAGCAGAGCTCGCCAGGGTTTTGCCACTGCTAGGCCATAGGAATTCTTGTGTCTAGGCCCAAACAGCAGAAGGAGAAACTCTGCTTTCAAAAGCCTGTGAGCAAAAAAAAAAAAAAGCCACGTAACCTGACCTTCAGAAAAAAAAAAACCAATATTCTTGATCGAATTGGTACTTTCTTTCTGGTACGTTCTGAATGATTATTATCAAGAAGTTCCCAAGTAAGACCCTTTGACTTTCAAAAGAACCTTTACAGTGGAGCAGTTTCAAAGCTACACTGGTGCAGCAAAAAGGTATTCACTGAAATAAACATCGCTAATGCTTTTCAGTGGCACAGGAAATGAAAAGCACTGCGCCGTTCCTTCTAACAGCTACTTTCTCTTCAGGTGGTTGCACTTCATTTTCATGACCCTGTACCACGGAAGTTCAGCTTTTTTTAATGGTCTTCCTAAAAGAGTACAATGTAAAGTGCATTCCTACTTCCATCATGCCCCACTTCCCTCTCTCAGTGATGCTGCTTGCTACTCAGTAGGGCAACTAATCATTAGAGAAATGAATTGCCGACACTCATATCATCAGTTCTACCGCTCATCAATTCGTTGTTGCTTCCTGAGCTGATTGCCACGGCATCGTGAAAAAAGCAGATTGACGCAGTAATGGAAATTACTAATACTACATATGCAAGATAATGTATGCCTCTATAAATCTATAAATTAAAATCCCTTAAATGCCTTATATGATGTCATTAATGCCAAAAACGTAAATCCAGCATTCCGGCCTGTTATTCGTCATAGTACGCAGTATTCCCTATCACAGCATTCCCTCCCTCAGTCTCATTACTTTTCACAGCTTTACACTGTTTTCATTCATCAGTGTTCTCTCACTACAATACCCATCATGCATTATGCAAATATATTACATAAACACTGCTTAACATATCGTTGCTGTCGGGAGAAAACCTTGTATCTCCGTTTTTGTCATTTTCCAGTTTTTGAGATAATTTGAACGTGTCTGTTACTCTTTACATTGTTTGCAAATTTTATGATGAGTGGCCTAAAAGAAATGACTCAAAATGACATGGGAAAAATTCTGGTTCCATTGACTTACATTGGAAGTGAAGTAAGTTTTTTCCTTCTCCTGTAAAGTCACTATTTTGGAGATTTTTTTCTTCTGACAGCAGCGATATTCTGATTGCTTTGCCTAGCCACTGAGCTATAGGCTTTAGCATTAGTACCGGAGTGGCTTTTACCTAGGTTGCCAAACAAGATAGCTGTTTCTTTAGTACAGACAACTCAGTTGACAAAAATTCCTAAAGAGTGCAATAGACCTGGATGAGAAAAATATGAAGATACCAGAGTGACTGGCTGGCATATTGGAAAACAACCTTGCCCTGTACAGCATTTGATTCTGTGAGCAAGATTACTACTGTTCAAAGAACTCATCCGTGAAGTGAAACACCACACACACACTAGTGAGCACACACACACTAGGGGGCAGTGAGCACACTTGCCCGGAGCGGTGGGCAGCCCAATCCGCAGCGCCCGGGGAGCAGTTGGGGGTTAGGTGTCTTGCTCAAGGACACCTCAGTAATGTACTGTCGGCTCTGGGGATCGAACTGGATCGAACCGGCAACCTTCCGGTCACAAGGCTGGATCCCTAACCTCCAGCCCACGACTGCCCCAAAAACATACCAAACTTGCACCACAAAATGGATAATCAACATTTTAAACAAAAGTAACTTGTTTGCCTTGAAGTTTGAAGTTCACTGAACTTATTACATTCACATTACATCATATAACTCATTACACTCTGTCAAAATATTATTTGATGTTCAGTGTATGCAAAATTTTAATTTATTTATTATTTTTTTTTAAGTAAAAACATTCATCATTTTTGATAAGTATCTGTCCTAAACACTCAAACTGGAGAATCTCACTCTAGAGTATCTGGAGATACTGCAGCACTATAGTAGGCAAGCACACATGTTGACAATAGCTCTAGCGTGGGCTGAATACAAAATGTTGTCCCTTTTATCTTAATGATGGAACTAATCTATGTAGTAAGCTTAACACATATACAATGACTTGTGTGCTGTGCAGCTTAATACTGGCTTAGTTCAAATGCTCTATTTGGTATTTCAATTAAAAGTGGCACTAATAATCCTTGCTGTACTGGTCATTCGACTACCACAGAACCATTAAAAGAAAACCAAGGGACCATGTGTCCCAGCTGTTCACAGTACAAGCTTGACCCTCCTAAGCCGATCCAGGCCAGTAGATTTCTATATAGCCCTGCAGGGCCCAGGCAGGCGGTAGCAGCCACCTGGCTAATACATACAATGGCCTACAATGAACAGCTAATATAAGTGGCACATTCCAGGATACAGCGCTACAGTGGCCTTGCCATGACGTTCACAATGGCACCGGCCTGATACGTGGTTTCTAGTACCAGTGGCGCGGCGCAGCTCTGACAGCTGGGAGGGAGTTGCCATTATTCATCACGCCACTGATGCTAAGGACCATTCTTCCATAGCACCCCTGCCATTTTTTTTCCCTCTACCTAATAGATCAAATTAACATTTCATATTTATGACCTCATGGCAGAAGGTTTATGCCAGCTTTCTCCTTTTTAATGATGCACACAAAAACGGCAATCTGCCAAATATATTCATGAAAGAATCGTTTAAAGACAAAGAGACCGACTAGTCAGCAGGCAGGATGGAACACAATGAAATCAGATAAAAAAAGAACGAGAATATTATTAGTATGAAGCACATCAACCTAGAAATAAACGGCACCAACCTAGTCACCTGAACCTGATCACAGTCACAATCACTGTTCAGAACCAACAACATGGGGTTCAACAGACCCCACTAAACACACACGAATGCCCAAAATAAGCCAGTGGAAGTCAGGTTGGCAGCACACACAGTTAAAAAGTGGTTTGAGAGTTCAACCTAAAAAAAAAGTAAGATAAAAAAACGATTTCATGTGGTAACAAGGAAATTAACTAGTTCTATTCAACCCTAAATGAAAACTTTCAATGAAACGCTGTTTGTTGTTATACAAACTAGTTCAGTGCTTGTTATCACAAGAAGTTCTTTTTAGGCTGTTTTGAGTTGATGATGACGTTTTACACTATAGGTTCAGAGTAAATTATTAATATTGTAAATATTGTAAAATTAATATATCAATCACTCCTTTGGTGATACCAACACTGGTCAACCACAATGTTGTCATTGTCTGAAAACAAAAAATAGGCATTATGCCATTCCTACATGGAGTCAACTGTCTGAGCTTGTGTAAGACGGTATTGATTCAGAATCTCATAAAAAAAAAAAAATTTTACCTCACATTTGTCTCTTCAGCTCTGATCAATGAATAGATGACACGAGAAACGCTGCTGCTGACACACGACACAGCGAGGAAAAAGGTGTCTGTATGCAAATGTTCTAATGTACACTGCTCACCAAATTTAAGGACACCTCATCTTACCTTTTCACCGTAATTTCTTTCAGTTAAGCAAGAAAGAAACATCCGCAAAGGTGTTGTGAACACAAAACAGGTTGCTGGTACGTTGAGACTCCGTTTTATCCAACAGTCTTCAATCGTACAAAAAGCAAATTTCATCTAAATAATAAATAATAATTTGACAGTTAAAAGCATATAATGAAATCTTTTGGCCCAGGAGTGGTTCAAACGTCTGAGAAAGTGTTGACGAGCGCTGACATCGCAACAAGTGAATGAGATGTGTGGGATATGTCATTATTCCCAAGGTAGTGCTTTTCCAGCGTTTGAACAGCCGTTCTGTTTAATATGCTATTTCAAACTGACAAGGAAAACATGCTCAAAACCACGGTAGGTGCCCTCAAACTTCTGACAGGCAGTGTAGCTTCTGTACTTGATCTACTGTGTGCAGAATAAAGAGCAAATATTTGGTTATGAAGCAAGAATATGTAAATGCCACAAAGCAAGTTTCTTCCTATGAATCAATATATGGGGCATTTAGCTGAGCTACTACTGGAGCATCTAGTGTTATTTGCCTTGGAGGCCAAGAGCACGGAATTAATTAGCCCTCGTGTCAAATATATTAAACATTTAATTTAATAAAGTAGCCATGATCTATTCAGGGAAAGTGTGCACTAGCCTTTGAGAAAACAGTATTGTACAGTACGTATATTATATTCACACACGGCACCTTTAGAACGATTCGACAGATTCATACATTTTATGACAAAAGCTTCTCCGCCATTGTCACATCACATCAAGCCCTTTTCAAGAAGTGGATCCTCGCTTTGTCTTATCTCAAGTACCAAGACAGCTCCATAAAGCATAGAGTATCAATAGTGGAGTATCCATCTACATACTCCTCTCCACTCCACTACAAATACGTGTGTGTGTGTTTGAAGTTCTGCACAAAAATCTGAGACTACCCTTCATTTATTTCATTCCCAGTCAAAAAAACACACACACACACACACACACACACACACACACACACACAAATAAAACAATACATGTGCATAAAGAAGTGGGGATATCAATGAAAATAAGTGAAAAACAGAAGTTTCTAAAAGTGCAAGAGTCCAAAAAAAATGACTGCAGCAAGATGGCTTTTATTCCATAAAGTACTGTTTGTAACAAGCCTGTAGCTTAAAGCCTTACGGAGAAAACGGGACTCTCAACAACCACGCAAGACCTGGCAGACCACCAATACTGTCGCCATCAGACAGACCGTTCTAAAAGCCTTCATGTTTTAGAGATTTCTCTTGAGCTGAAAAATTCAACATGTTTTTGTTCATTTGTCCACTAAGAGAAGTCGACTTAATACTATGGGTCTGAAAGGATGTGCAGCTGCCAAGACGTGGTTTCAGAAAAAGGCAAATAAACGAAAAGATGATAATAATAATAACAACCTTTGACATTAATACCGTATATTTATACTGATAATACTATTCATCTAGTTATTTCAGTAAATCCGATTCACGTATATCACTAGAAACGTTGACAGTCTGGATCAATTGTGATGCAGTAACCCTTCAAACGGAAAGGGTCCAACCTTGCTCGCATAATTACACAACTTAATTATCAATTTAATTGGAGTTACTGAATAAATTACAGTATTTGCTAAATAATACATTAGGTCTGGAAAAGTCGGAGACACAATTGGAGATAAAGTTTAAAGCTGGCTTTAAAGGTAAAGTAACAAGAAAAAAAAACAGCACAATTAGCAAGTCCTCTCTAATTATAATCAGCACTTTGACTAAGTATAGGTGGCCCAAAACCCTCGCATGCTTACTCTTTGACTGAAGCAAGACAGCTTTTAGTACGTGTTCACTGCTGGGGACTAACTGTAACAAGCCTGTAGCTGAAAGCCTTCACTTCCAATTACTTCTCACAAAAAAAAACAAACAAAAAAAAAAAGCTAAGGTGTCGTGACATTATCATGAGCCTTTGCTTTGTACCTGTCTGCTATCTGAAAGTCTTTTAAGAGTGGTTTTACCTGTACTCCTCTTGAGTGAAGACAGGGATGATGGACGGCTGCAAGACGGTAATTTCCACCAGAGTCTTATTGAACTTCACTGGCTCCCCGTCGTCATAAGCAATAACCGCCAGCTACATGAGGACAAGGGAAAATCAATTTAAGACAAAACCAGAGGGGTCACAGAAAAGTAATACAGGGAACAAGACAATCTTCCCGAGGCAGCGGAAACAGGATATGGCCCTGCAGACAACGGGTCCTGCGGAAGGAGGACTGTTTGGAAAAAGCTTACGCTTCCATGTTCTAAAGACAGACTTGGGGCGAGGTATGTACTCACAGTGAATTTGGTGTTGGGCTCCTCATTGAGGTTGACCCTGGTAAAGATGCTGCCAGTGTCCTTGTCCACATCAAAGATGCTGGCGCTGTAGGGGAACTGCTCCAGGTCCACTCGGTAGTGCACTCGACTGGCCGGAGTGTCCTGTGAGGTAAAGCACAGGTGAGCTCCTATCCTAGCAAGTGATGGAGTGATGGAGCACCACAGAATATCTTTTGGGTTGGAGCTGGACTGGTGTTTGTTATCCTGAAGTAATCACTCAACATCAGCACCTGACCTTACTCACACTCTTGTGGCTGAATCAATCAAACCCCCTTAGCCATGTTGAACATAAAGCCTGAAGAGCAGAGGCTGTCACTGGCATCAAGGCATCAAAATCCCTATTCATATCGTTCATTTCAGAAGAAACACTGGTGTTTACAACTTTTGCACGTAGTGTGTGCTGCGGTAACAAAATGCTTACAAGCAAAAAACTGCCAGCCGACATTGCACGGACCATTCGTCTAATTTTCAATCACAGCTGATAACTATCAGCATGGATTGTCTAGAGCACCTCATCCTGGTCCTCAAGTACCACCGCCTTGCACATTCACTGCTCCCAACACACAGTTAGGGCAGCGGGCTTCCAGCATGAGGATTAAGAACCACCAGCCTAAACTAAGTGAGTCTTGTTTCAAAGCATGGATGCATCATGAACTTCCAATAGCCAATGGTAGTCATATGCAACACTTTGGGCTCTTCTAGATTTGAAAAGTAAGTGAACATACCTTCTACACACATGTATTTTAAAGCAGAATTACTGTTGCTTTTGCTGAATCTAACACATTGGAAAAAAAAAAAACTGTAGTGTACACAATTATTCTTTTATATTTTGCTGTTGCCTCACAGGAAGAAGGGCATGGGTTCAATTCCCCAGCCGGGCAACGAGGGTCCTTTCTGCGTGGAGTTTGCCATGTCTGCGTGGGTTTTCTCCAGGTACTTTGGTTTTCTCTAATAGCCCAAAGACATGCAGTCAGGCCAACTGGACATGCTAAACTGCCCCTAGGCGTGAATGTGTGTGTATGTCTGTATGGTGTACAATGCGATGGACTGGCAACCTATCCAGTGTGATTCTAAATCTAAAATAAATATGTCTTTTCTAGCATGCAGATTTTATTTTATCTAAAAAATGCACAGATATGTCAAAAGTTTAACACATCGAACCAACAGTTTGCTGGGCAAGTAAAAATATATTGCTATTTAAAATATTATCAGTCTTACAAACTGCTACACAAATTGCTGTTTAACTTTAATAAAAAAAAGTCGCTGGCCTGTTTTAAAGCTTGAGTTAATTAAACTTATAAAAATAGGTAACAGAACAAGAATCTGTGTTTTCATTCTGTTCACATCAGTTCCGTAAATTTAAGATCGTTAGACAGTTCGGTTACTTACTTTTTAAGTCAATATATGTTCCTATTTAAAATGTTTCTACATGACAATTTAAACACAGACCTACATAAACATTTATAAACACTTATTCCAATGATGTCAATTGGACATCAAAGAAAAAAAAAAGTGATGTCACCAGCTGTTGATGACAAAGTTGATTAAAGCAGACTGTATGACAAACAATGCCTTTGGAATATGCCTTTATAAATGTTTATGTAGGGTTACATCAGTTGTCGCGATGAGCTTACATAAGTGTCGCATAGCAACGAAGACTGCACTACAGTGAAGTATTGCCAATACATATACGGTCTGAATGTTAATACATCATAAACCGCTAGAAACACGTTATCTAGAATAAATACAATATTCTATTTCAAAACATTTATCTTGCTTAATATATTACTATTTTAAAATGTTTCCACAATGTTAAAACTGTGAAGTTGTATAAAATAGCAGCTTTTCACTGTTATTCCGCAATCAGTGCTGTACACAGTATTAGTAATTAATATACAGTATGTCCGGTATTTTTACACAACAACTGTAAAAGCACTGCATCATTGTAGTTTACAGGTAATTTACTGTAAATTTACAAATGACAAAATATACTTTTACATTAACAGACAAATATACTCATGTAAAAATCCATCCATCCATCCATCCATCCATCCATCCATCCATCCATCCATCCATCCATCCATCCATCCCTCCCTCCATCCCTCCCTCCATCCATCCATCCTCAACCGCTTATCCGGGTCCAGGTCGCAGGGGCAGCAGCCTAAGCAAAGAGGCCCAGGCCTCCCTCTCCAACGCCACCACCTCCAGCTCTTCCGGAGGGATACCGAGGCGTTCCCAAGACAGTCGAGAGATATAATCCCTCCAACGTGCCCTGGGTCTTCCCCGGGGTCTCCTCCCTGTCGGACATGTCTGGAACACCTCCCCAGGGAGGCGTCCAGAGGCCATCCTTACCAGATGCCCGAACCACCTCAGCTGGCTTCTCTCAACGTGGAGGAGAAGCGGCTCTACTCCGAGCCTCTCCCGAATCGCTGAGCTTCTCACCCTATCTCTAAGGAATTTCGGGCCGCTTGTATCCGCGATCTCGTTCTTTCGGTCACTACCCAAAGCTCGTGACCACAGGTGAGAGTCGGAACATAGACTGACCGGTAAATTGATTCTGGCTCAGCTCCCTCTTCACCATGACGCACCAATCCGCCTGTCAACCTCTCGCACCATCCTTCCTTCACCCGTGAACAAAATCCCGAGATGTTTAAACTCCTCCACTTGGGGCAAGAATTCACTCCCGACCGGACAGAGCATTCCACCCTTTTCCCACTCATTTAAACATAAATATCAATAAACATATTTATTCACTATGTTTTGCACTGTAAATGGAAGGAATACGTCAACCTTGCATTTTTAAACTGCAAATACATACAAACACACACACACACAAACACAAACACACACACACACACACACATATTTTTTCCCACTGAATAAATGCGCTTGAATTAAAGGTTGGATTTTTCTCTTTTTCTGTATTGTTGTCCTATATTATTAAAAAAATATATATATTACTAGAAGCCTAAGAACACATCTTAAGAAGGGGTGCCAATAATTGCGGAGGGCGCTGTATATCTATTGCCAATAACTAAATATGTTGCTATTTCAGTTTCAGGTACTACTTTTCAGACACCAGACGTTTCACTTGCACAATCACGAATAACTGAGTGAGCAAGAAAACATCTAAACCGACACATTAAGCATCTATGTACCATGTCTGAGAGTTAAACTTGACATTCTGTACCTGATTTGCATTTGTTGTGAGCCACCCTGCTGGTTTTCACTGAGCTGCTACACTGTGCTGGCCTGACACGCAGCGACGTGGCGTTGTGACCCCACTGTGCCCGACACAATATGGAGAGCGAAGCAGAGTGATAAATAAAGTCTACGGGTGGGCCGAAAGCCCCAGGCATAGCCACAAGCCCACATGCAAGCCGCGCAAGCCGAGTCGGAGGCTGGTGCGAAATGCGCAAAATGACTCACAGAATAATTATGGGGCGCTCGGGGTGAATAAAGGAGGCTGTGAAGATTAAGAGTGTGGCTATAATGCACTCTCGCTGTGCGTGTTGTGCCTTGTCAAACTTGGAGATCTCTTTCATTCACGTCCTATTCATCAGCATGTCTGCATCCTGTGGTTTCTGATCAACATCACTCGTGTTTCCCTACGGTCCTCATTTCTCTCTTACTCTTTAATATATTACATCTTCCCAGTTTAGAGAGCCTTGCACACATAACTGCAGATGTAATTACATCTTGGAAGTTAGGCATGTTAAAAAAGAAAGTTTTGTTGAAAGTGTTGCATATTAGCATATATTTCTTAAAAGTGACGTGTCAATTTGGTTTTCCTCTAGCATGAGTAAAGGCAGCTTTATGAATAAAACATGTGCTGATAGCGATGTGGAAACATTGGATGCCAATATGAAGAGGCAGCTGACAGATGCTTTGAAAATATAGAGCATTAGCAGCGTTCCCGCGGCCACCGGCTAACTGATGGAAAGCCCATAAACACCATTCCCTCTTTGTTGGAAACGGAATCATTAGCAAAAACAGCGTTGATTATTTGATGTCCGGATGCGGCTTCGCATCTAAATCGCGATTTCATCGCCCTTCCGTCAACCGCACTGAGAGAAATAACTCAAGCTGAGAGACATAAGAGCTTTGCCTCGCAGGCCGTGATTGGCGACGACTCTTTATATGTGATCAATTTATTAATCCATGCCACTTTAAATGCCTCTGGACGAACGGCTGTTGTAAAAGCTGTTCAAAGCAGACAAATCAAAGATGACAGCACTTTTGATAAAGGCACGTCATACATATCCACTCAGACTCAGCCACAGGAATCAAGGGAAATGGGACCTCTACGGAAGCTCAGACAGCCTAAAAATAATCGGATATATGAGGAACGCAATAAGACGGTTATTGTTGGCCAATGTCAATATCCAATATTTTCCAAGTATCTGCTGATGCCCTGCAGAAATATGCAGCAAATACAATAAATACAGTACGGTTCTAAAGCCAGAGACCACTTTTTGTTCACGTAACTTCAATCAAAACAACCATTTAGTACAAGTTAGTCATTTCCCAATGCCAGGAAAATAAACAGGAAGCATACAGTCAAGTGCAAAAGTTTTAGGCACCAAACTTTGTCCTTCAAACTGGCTCACAAGACAGCAAAAACAAATGTATTCATGTTTATTTCCATCTATTCTAATGACTTATGATATTTTTACTGCCTAAATGGATTCAAACAGCAAGACCTTTGTAAGCCTTCAATAGTAAATAATTTCAAATCTATCAGTATTTAATTTGGCCGCACTATTTTTTGCATGATACTGCCACTTTAACTCTTCATCCCTCCAGTCTTAAAATCAAGTCACAGGTATCCTCGCAACAAAAGGTTCCCAAAGGTGTCAGTGATTATGCACACATTGTGCACTCCTTCAAAGACACACTAACATTTGCACAAATAACTAGCCAAACACGCCGTAGCTGTTTATCTAATCGCAATCGATTTCCATAATTCTGATGCAGATTAGCTATAAAATAGCTCGCTGGCATAAGGAAGGGGAAAGACAAAAGAAAACAAGTGAAAAACAGACGTTTCACAAATGAGACTCCCAATAACCGTGCAAGACCAGGTAGATAACCAAAACTGTCACCATCAAATATAACAGTCTGCAAAGCTCTCGTCTTTGAGAGAGAAAGTCAAGTCCCACTCTTGCTTCAGATCTGAAAAATATCCACAGGTGCTTCTGTCCATCCTTCCAGTGTGAGAAGACAACTGAGTGCTATGAGTTCCTGTCAGGAAGCTGCTACTAAGAAGAAAAGCCAAAAAAAACTAAACTGAAACCAAACTGGACCTCTGAGATGTGAAGTAAGGTTCGATGGACTGATGAGTCTACAGTTTACACAGACTGTCATAACTTTGGAAGTGTGGAAAACCATGCGCTGGGCTGGAGGCTAGGGAACCAGCCTTGCAACCTTTGATCCCCTGAGCCAACAGCACATGACTGAGGTGTCCTTGAGCAAGGCACCTACCCACCTAACCACCCCCTCTTCACTCCATGGCATGGATAAGATGATTGATGTAATTATGTATAGGGTTTAAATGTTTAGTGCTGTAAATATGTTCAACGTTTATTCTTATTATGTCACTACAATGTCATTTATTTCATAAAACATCTTATGTCAGGTTGCGAGAAGCGACATAAGCACTTAATAAAGGTTCAAGTAGTGCTTCATAAACACATTATTCAGTGCTTATAAATGTGTTATGAAGCCCTTATGTAGGTAGCCTTCAAATAAAGTGTTACCTTAAATGTAATAATGCATTGATAAGGCATTATAAACATGGTTAGAAATCTATATAAAATGAATTGCACTTATTTACACTTCATAGCCATGTTTATTATACATTATGAACTGTTAATATAATGCATTATAAGTAGTGTTAATAATATGTTATACTGTCAGTGCCAAAGAAGTCAGTCCCAACTTGGAGAGCATAAAGTAAAGATAAATACAAAGTTTGTTTACATCCTGAGATTATCAGTATTATATTTCTTCGCTGTCGGTGCCGTTAGGTCTGAATCTTCAGGGTTTCAGTCCTGAATATTCAGATGCTTCAATTATTGCTACATATTCTCACACTGAGCATGAAGTTACTGTGGACTGAAGGCAAGACGAGCAAGAGGTGGGATAGTAGAGTGCTGTCATTGTCATTGTTCCCTCACTGGTTCTAAATTCAAGCACTAGAACCCTTCACTTTGTAACATTACAGTACAGTAAAACTAATATCTGTTGGTGCTCTATTGGATATGCAGTCGTGTCGGGCAGTCGTGGGCTGGAGGTCAGGGATCTGGCCCTGTGACTGGAAGGTCGCCGGTTCGATCCCCAGGGCCAACAGTCCATGACTGAGGTGTCCTTGAGCAAGACACCTAACCCCCAACTGCTCCCCGGGCGCCGTGGATAGGGCTGCCCACCGCTCCGGGCAAGTGTGCTCACTGCCCCCTAGTGTGTGTGTGTGTTCACTAGTGTGTATGTGGTGTTTCACTTCACCGATGGGTTAAATGCGGAGGTGGAATTTCCCCGGTTGGGGGATCAAAAAAGTATCACTTACTTAAGTCAGTGCCAGGCTAACGGTGGTGAACATTAACAGTGGAGTACATTGACTTTCCCACATTGGGTCAAACACTGACGTTATTACTAGTTTCAAATCTGATGTTTGAAGCCTGTAATGAGCTTTATTGTGGATGTTTTAGTGTTTCAGTAAATCCTTCAGTAAATCCTTCAACTTGAAGCCTCAGTCTGAACCCTGGAGGAGGCTTTAGTCCAGTACGCTTCACTTTACTTAGAGCGGACAAATACAGCCTATGAGCTCTTATAATGTGTTATGAACAGTACTTACAATGCATTATGTTAACAATTCATGACGCATAATAAGCATGGCTATAACATGTAATGTATTTTTATAAATATTTATAGCCATGGTTATGATGCCTTATGAATGCGTTATAACATGTTATGAAACACGACATTCATAGAAAGCGTTACCATTATTTCCGATACGCGTCCAGTATCATTCTGCATGCCTAGACACTGTGAACTAATTCAGTACAGCTTTAAGTTTTTCAGGGTTTGCCTTTTCTGCTGTAAACATGTGTAGCGCTACGAATGCTTGATGTAGGAATAAACAGACAAAAGCTGTGTTGACACTGAACAAATATCATAACATCTTTAACCCAGCACATTGCAATGGAAAGTACCAAGCAGCTTGGGTGCATGATATTTTCTCAGAATGTGAGGATCTGAGCTCTCGCAGGACCCAATCAAAAATGACTGAGTACTTAATCCTTTGAAGCTTGGTTATTATTATTATTATTATTATTATTATTATTATAAGTTATTATTGTCATTTTGCCAATTCATTTTTATTATATAAGTAGATGCCTAATTACAAAGCTAGTTATGTAATGAGTGACACGGACATATGGCATATTATACATACAGGTTCAGTGCTGCCCTCACATCTTACTTCACTCAAAACACAGCAAACAGTATCAAACACAGCAAAATCATAGAGGATGTTCTTCCTTTCTGCAAACACTGTGTGCACAGAATTCAATTCAAACCACGACAACATATCTTCTCTTTTATTTAACAAACACAAACGCATCTGGCTAAAAATTCTTCACTTATTAATGAGCTACGAGCAAGATCATCAAAATCACCACGTCTTTACTCATCGGCAACGTGTGGCCTCTAAGGCTTAACTGAGACACTGTACGGCCACACAGGACCTCATATCTGCACTTAGCTTCTCCTCAACAAATACCCCTCTGTGGAGGTCATGAGCATCTTGACCTCTTTCAGGTCCAGTGCTTGAGCTAAACCCTGCTGTGTGGGGACCCACAGGCCGGACCACAGCAGGGGAGAGAGAGACTGAAAATGGCTACACACATTGACAAGACAGTGACTGACAGACAGGCGGATGACTCTGTCTGGCGTCTACTGCAGAGGACCTGAACTAGAGAGCTAGTTGGGAAGACAGCACTACTGAAGTCGTTTTTCTGGGAAAAAAAAGAAGAAGTATGGAGAAAAAGAAGAGGAGTGAGATCACTGTTGGAAAATGAATGGGAAAAGTTTTCAAATGTTTAAATTTACCCCCCCCCCACCACCACTATAGTAAACTGAACATCTACACTATATGGACAAAGGTATTGGGACACCCCAAGTCACGTGTTTCAGCCACAGTCATTGCTAACAGGTGGATAAACTCAAACACATAGCCTTGCAGTCTCGACAGACAAACACTGTCAGTAGAGTGGGCTGTACTGAAGAGCTCAGTGGCTTTAACCGTGGCAGTGTCGTTGGATGCCACCCTTGCCACAAGTCAGTTTGTGAAATTTCTGCCCTGCTAGGTCTGCCCATGTCAACTGTAAGTGCTTACAACAACAGCTTAACCATGAAGCGGTAGACCATTCAAACGCACAGAGTAGCATACAGTGCCTTCGTTGACTCACTCAGTAAAGAGCTCCAAATTCCCTCTGGAAGCATCATCAGCAAACGAGCAGCACCTTAGGAGCTTCACGAAATGGGTTTCCATGGACGAGCAGCCCCACAAGCCTGAGATGAAAATGCACAATGCCAAGCCTTCGCGGGTGTAAAGCATGGCACCACTGGACTCTGGAGCAGTGGAAATGCATTCTGCAGAGTAATGAATTACACTTCTCGATCTGGCTGTCTGATTGAGGGGGGGACCAACTCCGTATCGCCTATCAATTTAAAATGGAATGTTCTAAAAGCTCCTGTAGGTGTCCCAATACTCCTGTCCAGCATAAATTGTGCATTTAAATTAGGAGAAAATGTGTGCGTGTGTCAAAATTCTCACTTTAAAATCAATAAAACAGCTCATTTGGCTGAAGGTAATTGTTCTGAAAAGTGAACACGGCTTGTAAAAGATGTAATTTGTACAAAATAAATTTTTTGGTGCCTGCAATAGCCTTTAATTTCCCGTACAATCATGCTCTGCATATTTTTAGTGCTAGGAAGCTTTGGATTGTTTTGAATATGGTAGCAGGGTGCAGGTTGAGGGGCCTTTATGTCATTAATTGAGCTGACACATATTCAAGGCTATTCGTTTATTTATTTATTGCATCTGCAGACATGTTTGCCCAGTATTTGTGACACCTTGGGCCTTGTGGTCCTTGAAGCCCCTGGCAGTCAGATGTCCCTGGGCTGAACCATAACCGTAACCTCAGTAACCAAAAGAAAATGTTAAATAAATAAATAAATACATTTTTAAAAAATGTAGGTTTTAGTGGTAAAAAAAATTAAATCAATTAAGGTCATTTAATTACTGTTGACACCGTAGAGTCGCCCTGTTTTCTCTACTTTTAATACAACGTACTGAGAATGTACAAAAACACACACACACACACACACACACACACACACACACACACACACACACACACACACACACGACCAACTGCTCCACCATCTACTGCAGGAGGCCTGAGCCCACAGGGACACACATGGACATGAGCACAGACACAAACACAGATGATGTATGCACGCACACACACACACACACACACACACACACACACATATATATATATATAAAGGCAAACTAGCTTAAACAAACCTACAGTGCCCCTGTGCACACATGCCCTCACAAATACAGAGAGGAAAAATGAGTTTGACACTGGCACGCTGCACCTGGTGTCCTTATGAATGACGTTGCCACTGGTTTGAATGATTCATACAACAAGTAGAAAACAGGTCAAAGGTGAAGGAACATCTTAAAGTACTCAGGGGCAACTAGCGAATGGAAAAAACTACATTAAAGCAGGGACCTTAAATAAAGCAGCAAAAGCAAAGAATCTGTCGGTACAAAGTTCAATAATATGCCAGTGGACGTTTATGGAACCACCCAAGACTGGTTTTACCCAGTGGAACTTTCTTGAAACTAAATGGCGCATGAGTTGCACAATGTAAAGTGTCCCGCAACTTACTTGAATCTGTCACAACAGCAGCATGGGTCTCAACTTCATGCAACAAGTTTAATGAAACAGCCAATCAAAGCAGCGATAACATGTCACACAACATATTTTCAAGGGAGTGATTTCACCGGATGATTGGACAAGAAATGAAAGCAGTAGATGGTATAATGAGAGGCTGACAGACTAAATTAAACAGAATTTCTGTAAAGAGCCAAGTTAACAAAAAGGAAATGACAGCTGGAAAAAATACCCAAGGATGATACAAATGAGCAAACATGCAAATAACACCTTGTAAAAAAACCTAAAAAGCTGCTAATTTAGATAACTAGTGGAACAAAGGAGCGTGTAACTTGTCAAGATGGATGGAAATTATGTCACATAAAAGTTTAACCAAGTAAAGCCAGCCCAAAGACACCAACAGCGAAGTACGGAGGTGGGAGCATCACAAAACGGGGCTGCTTCTCTGCAAACCGTACTAGGGCATTACACATCATCGAAGGAACTCCAAGATACTGGGTAAACATTTATTCTCATTGGCCAAGAATCTGAATCGAGGGAGAAGAGGGACATTTCAACAAGATAAAGAGCCCAGCCGAGATAACTCCAAACCGCTTCCTAAAATAGATGAAAGTGCTTCCATGGCTCTGCCAATCTACTGACTTGAATTCCAGTGAAAACTTAAAATTGCAAGTTCATCACAGGGACCCTCATTACCTCGGGCTATTAAGGAAGGTTTGCCAAGAAGAACGAGCCAGAATTGAGCTGCAATCCTGCAAAAAGCAAATAAGTTATTACCACTGATGTCTCTTGGCTGATGCCAGCAATGGCTTTGCTACCAAGTACTAATGTCACTCATTTTGCTTTTAAAGTTAAGTGATACTTTTTTAATCTCACCTCCGCATTTAGCCCATCCATGAAGTGAAACACCACATACACACTAGTGAGCACACACACACTAGGGGGCAGTGAGCACACTTGCCCGGAGCGGTGGGCAGCCCTATCCACGGCGCCTGGGGAGCAGTTGGGGGTTAGGTGTCTTGCTCAAGGACACCTCAGTCATGTGCTGTCGGCCCTGGGGATTGAACCGGCGACCTTCCGGTCACAGGGCCAGTTCCCTAACCTCCAGCAGACGACTGCCCCCATCTTTAAACATATATTTGCTAATGTTTTGTGTTTTCTAAGAACATAAGCCAAAAAACTATATCCACTAAAAGTGTATTCACTAACAAAAACAAATGTGTGATTAGCTCTTTGGTCCTCACAGCATGTTGTACTATCAACATATTAATGCAGTAAGATTTCTTTAAAAAGTAAGCTTATTGACTCCTCCTCAGACGTATGGACTTTAAGTGGACACGTATCTCCAAGAAGACAGACAAACACAGACACACACACACACACACGAAAGAGCAATTAAAACATCCCATGATCCAGTCACTAATCGACACAACAAGCGAGTGCAGCTAAAAGGAGCAAAGTGCTTCTCGCTGGAAGAGAAGAGCCGCTTCATGCAGCTTCAATGAACGATTATTGCACAAGCTGTTTATAGGATTTTGTTAATTGAGTATCACATTGAAAACATCATTAGTCAGGACGGAAAATTAGAAATGTAATTGAACTCCTGATACAGGCGGCCCAGCCGGCTGCGATTACCTTGCATTAATTAACGAATGCGATTTTCAACTGAAAATAAACAAATAAATAAAAATCTCTGAATAAATTATAAAACAGATATAATTTAGTCTGAAGTAGCCTCACCGGCACAAAAGTACACAAGGACATAAATACACGCTCCCGCTCAAAAGTCTGACATCTAAATCTAGACTGTGGCAGATGTGTAAAATGATTCTAATACACTAAGCACTGCGCAACACCTCAGTTTAACATCATTATAAAGATAAGGAAGCTGTTAAATAAATAAATAAATCAATAAATGCATTTTGAGAAATGTGAGTTGTGTCTGCGGTGATGAACAGAGCTGTAGATTCCGAAATGAGTGACAGCCGGAAGTTATAACGACATTAACGTCCATAACACCAAAATCAAAAAAGAGAACTACTTAAATATGATATTTAAAGTACACTTCAGGATATTATTGAAATACTTGAGTATGACTTGCTTTTCTAGTTTGGTTGCTGAGTATTTAAATGAGTGAATAAGTTATTATACATGAAATAAAGAAATAAGTCATTAAATACATATAATAATGTATAATGTATAAATAAAAAATAAGGAAATAAACAATTCATATGGTAAGTGATTCCAATATTTTGAATGATGGGTTAATGAGTGAAAGTTTCTAGTTATAAGCTGATCATTTTTACAGCCTGGGGATGTAATTCAATTGGATTTTATTCCATTTTGATATTTGCTTGTACGTTTTCTGAGACTATGTAACTTAATAAAACATGTTTTAGTTGCAAACCGGAGTTTACACCTGTAATATAGCTTACTAGTAACAGAAGCTTAAACACTGAACAGCATGAATAATCCCAAAAGGAGGTAAACTGAAAGACAAATATCACCGCTGTCAGAACAAAAGCTCATATCTCCAAAATGATTACTTTACAGCTGTAGAAGAAAACTTAACTTAAATATTAAAAGTAACTTTGGGCGCATTTCAATTGGTGTTGTCATTTTGAAATTCTAATACAATGTAAAGTTAATACAACGTAACTTTAGAGTTTTCAAATTCTGCAAAAAAAAAAAAAGATAAATAAAAATTTATGTGAAACTGACGTACATAGAACAAAGTATGATGCACAGTGTCAAAGACCACATAAGCACATAAGAGATTACTTAAGACCTCAATGTGGTTTGATGATTTAGACACGCAGTAGCACATCACTAATTGGTGCATGCAGACGAGAGATGCGTGAGGTCCGCTAATGGTTAATGTTAAAAGTCCCTCCGAAGAAAAAGGGGCTACATAGAGTGGACACACTACGGGGTGTCAGGTGCGTAAGGACACATACAGGTTGTTATTTAGATCAATCTACCAAATCGGTTTAAAGTCAGAGTTCAAAACACATTTCAGGCTTTTACCGTCTCGGACTTGGACTAAAATTCTTAAGCTTTGAGTCACCCTATACCTGAATTGTGCTTATTTTATTTAACCAATTGATTGAACGTTCCATTTCCACAAACAATCAATAACAATAACAATACTGAAACTTTAGCAAACATTTTGGTAGTCATTGTTTCAGTAGTGATAATTTTAGCTGACCCACAAGCCCCATCACTATCAAACACACAAAACACAAAAAGTTCACTTAATTGCAGAAATGATGTGTTTCAGTAGTGACGATTCTTAATGTTACACACTCATTTTCATTTACTTCAAAATAATGGGATGTAACTGCTCACCATGTGGCCAGGGGGACAGGCAAGTAGTCTCACTTCCCGCTCTACAATGTAGGGGTAGGGCAGAAACAGGGCTCTGTCAGTGGCCTAAAACTGTTTCGGCAGTTTGACAAGTTTTTTTTTTTTATTATTATTATTTAAAAATTAAACTCATGACAATTTAATCTTTTGACTTCATGTAAGAAATCATGAAGAAAAAAATACAACAAAAATTAAGCATTTTTTTCACAAGCTGAAATTTGGGGGTTTAGGGTTTGGGGCAGCCACCTCCCAGTAAATTATGATTTTGTATATATTCATTTTCTTACTATTTCAATTAATGCCTTGGGTTTAAATACATCACAACAATTATTCACTGTGGGACTGCAGATCAAACTGTTTCAGTAGAATGGTTCATATATAAGAGCATGGCTGGTTATTAATAAGGAGCTTAATACAGGCACTGGGATGAGGGCAAAGGGTTCAGTCTCTGCATGGACTGTTGGCACTGACAGTTATCACTCTCACATTGTGCCCTTGAGCAAACTACTTAGCCTCCAGTCGCTCCTCAGGTGCTGAAGCATGGAACTACAACCACACTTTGTCTTCCTCCCTCAGGCGTACATTTACAGGAGAATGTGTGCTCAGCACACTTTACCCCAGCAAAATAGAGGTTAAAAATTCATAAGCGGGTCATGTCCAGGGCAGGTTCCCAGGGAAAAGGCTGATCTCAAAGTGGTGTGAAAGCTATCGGACAGCACATTGGCCCACTTGTGTCAGGGAAATCTAAGCCTGTGTTTTTCTAGATGTCCTGATTTTTAGACTTGCTGGTAGTTCAGAAAATCTTATGGAACCCGAGGGCTGATTTAGTGAGAAACGCAAAGTAAAAATCACATTAGGCCACCAGGAAAAGATTCCCAGTTTTTTCCAGTAAGTGGCAATGGAATTTTAAGGTTTGCTGACACAAGAAGCACATTTATTCATCTTGTGTCCAATCATAAACGCACTAGTGGACAAATACAACATACTTCCAAAAGTATTCACTCGTCTGGCTTCACACACACATGAACTAGAGTGGCATTCCATTCTTAATCCATAGGGTTTAATATGATGTTGGCCCACCCTTTGCAGCTATAACAGCTTCAGCTCTTCTGGGAAGGCTTTCCACAAGGGTTAGGAGTGGGTTTATGGGAATTTTTGACCGTTCTTCCAGAAGCGCATTTGTGAGGTCAGACACTGATGTTGGACGAGAAGGCCTGGCTCACAGTCTCCACTCTAATTCATCCCAAAGGTGTTCTATGGGGTTGAGGTCAGGACTCTGTGCAGGCCAGTCAAGTTCTTCTACACCAAACTGGCTCATCCACGTCTTTATGGACCTGCTTTGTGCACTGGTGCACAGTCATGCTGGAACAGGAAGGGGCCGTCCCCAAAGTTGGGAGCATGAAATTGTCCTGGTGCTGAAGCTTTAGGAGTTCCTTTCACTGGAACTAAGGGGCCGAGCCCAACTCCTGAAAAACACCCCCACACCATGATCCCCCCTCCACCAAACTTTACACTCGGCACAATGCAGTCAGACAAGTACTGTCTCCTGGCAACCGCCAAACCCGGACTCGTCCGTCGGATTTCCAGATGGAGAAGCGTGATTGGTCACTCCAGAGAACACGTCTCCACTGCTCTAGAGTCCAGTGGCGGCGCTTTACACCACGGCGCTTGGTGATGTAAGGCTTGGATGCAGCTGCTCGGCCATGGAAACCCATTCCATGAAGCTCTCTACGCTGTTCTTGAGCTGATCTGAAGGCCACGTGAAGTTTGGAGGTCTGTAGCGATTCACTGTGATTCACAGCATCCGCTGATTCCGCTGTGTCATTTTACATGGCCTACCACTTCGTGGATACTGCCAAACTGATGAGGCTGAGGTACTGTCACGCTTGGCTCCTCCCACTCCCCATGTGCTTTTTGTTTACCTTTTGATAGTCCACATGCTTCTTTGTTTTGGTATCCCTAGTCCCCCCCCTTGTTTTGCGACTCTGCCCCTGATTGTTTTCACCTGTCCCTCGTCTTCCCGGTGTCGTATTTCAGCCCTGCGTTTGCCCTTTGTTTTCGCTGATCTTTGTTTGATGTACGTTTGTTGGATGTTTTGTTATTCTGGCCTCTGTCTTATACGTCCGTCTGTGTTTATTTTGTCACGTGCCCTCAATAAAAGTCGCTTATCTCAGCACGTGTGTCCGCCTCCTTACTCCGCGTGACAGGTACACTATACTGCACTACAGAGAGCTGCACAAAACAACAAATAACAAATTAATCTGTTTTAGTTTTAGGCCAGAATACACATTTATCACTTGGGCATGTCTATTACTGCCATTTTGCTATAATATTTAAATATAATTACACAATCAACTCCATAGCTACACCACTATTACAATCTCTTCTCTGCCTTTTTCTACTATCGTCCTCCTTTTTCTGAGAGGCACTAGTTTAGGTCTAGAGAAAAGAACTAATATCTTAACATTTAATTTGGTATTTATTTTTCTCTCTTTATTATTTATGAAGTGAATCACTTTTATGTCTGTTGTTCTCAATTTTACCGTTTCCTCTAGTGTTGAAACTCACTTGAAATACGAGACCTCAACGTTTAAAAACAGCTCGACTTAGAATTTGGTTTATCTACAAAAGTCTACATCAACCTACTGAATTTCATCTAATGAACCCCTTTGCTTTGAAGGCTGGATAAACACATTGAGGAATGTTTTCCACTCTTGCGTGAGTGGCCAGATTACACACAAAACATCTCCAATTGCAGGAGGAAACTAAAGCTTGCAAAATTGTACCATGACTCAATGATATAACCAGTATTGATGAATGCTGATGGCAGATTTTAACGCCTTATCATAAACACAGTCCTGAATGTTCCATCATCCAGACACTGGCAGTAAAAGCTTCATGCTTATTTTCCTAATGATTACTTTCAAGCCAAACATTATCAAAACATCTGCAAAGAGAAGACATAAAAGAGACAAAAACAAACACCCATCGCGAAGGTGATGCTGTTTCAATCAGACGCTGTAGTATTCCCAGGCTGTGCTTTCCTGCCAAGCCTGCCTTATTGAAATGTCACTCGAGACAGTAAAAGGGGGGTTCATCAAGTGGCTATATGGCACTCTGCCTCATATAAAAGCATAACTGACAGTCAGTAACTACCAACTGTGACTAAACGCTCTCTCAAGATGATAACAATCCTCCCCCCTGATACTCGGAGCCACTGAAGAGGTTAAAAACAACAAACCTGTCGTGAAGCCGTCCCACCATCACTGTAATTTGTGGGATGTGACTTTTGCTTAGTCTTCTAGTTCGAAGCCACGGCACCTGAATTCAGATCAGTGCAATACGGTGTATGCAGGTGGTGCATTAAAGCACTTGTCTGATAAAAATCTCTCATTTTCAAATTCACCCTTTACCTTCACTGTAATCCGGTTAAGACATGTTTGGTGTCCTAAGTTTGCTTCTGTAGCTTTGCTCTGGATTTATAGGGCTAATGTAGCTAAGCTAAAGCCAACATCATGTAAATGATCACACACTTGCCTTAAGATGACAGCACGTCAGCCAGTGTCAGAAACCATGTACACTAGTCTATGTGAGGTTATTTAACAACTCCACACAATTTCAAGCAAGTGTGTGATGATCCTCACTATACGCTTCCATTAGTCTTATAGCTTCAAAACTAATGACACACACTTTAGGCACTATACATACCTGAGCACAGGTGTGGTTGCAGGTTTTCACTGCAACCAAGCAGGAGCACAGCTTATATAATGTCTTGGTCATCTGAAGACCGAGACCTCCAGCCACATTAGTGACCCCTCTCCTAGCTGACGGAGTACATTGGGGGTAAGGGGAGAAAGAATGTGTGTCTGCATGCATGAGAAAGAGAGGGGGCCAGAGAAAAGACTGGAGAGAGAAAGAGAGAGATAAAGGGAGAGAGGCAAAGAGAGAATCTGAAAGAGGGAGATAAAGAGAAAGGTGATTAGAGAGAGAAATGGCGAGAGTGGAAACGAAAGACAAGATAGAGACCAAGAGAGAAACAGAGAGAGGGAGAGGAGCAGGGGAGGAAGAGACAGGGACGAGGGAGGGAGAGAGAAGAAAAGAGAGAGAGAGAGAATGAAAGAACGAAGCGCAGAGAGTAGAGAACAGAGAGAGGGGGCCAGAAACTAGCAGTGAGAGGAGAGGAAAATAAAAGAAAGAGAGAGGATAGAGAGGGGACGGGGAACAGATAGACAGAAAAGGAGGGAAAGAGCGAAAGGTAAGGACAGAGAGAGAGGGAGAGAGAGAAAGAAAGAGAAAGGCAAAGAGAGAAGGGAGACAGCAGGAGAGAGGAGGACGAGTAAGAGAAAAGGAAGGAAACAGAGAAGAGGAAAGAGGAACGGAAGACAGAGGAAAAGAGGGAAGGATGAAAGAAAAGCAGGAGCGAGAGAGAAAGAGAGAGAGGGAAAGACTGAGAGAATGCCCAAATGATTTTTTTTTTTCTCAACAAAAATCAGCAACACACATCCGTCCTCTCTAATACTAAGGAATTACCACATCAATCAGAGGAACACAAACGGCCTGTCCCGGTTTTCTGCATTCATGTGTGCGTTCATGTGCTTTAGCGTGTCCAAGTGTGTCCCACTTCCCAAAAAATACATATTGCACAACTGCAGCCTTTTCTCAACACTGCACTGGAAAAGTTTTGGTCTAAGTATATATCCTACTATATATATTCGATGTGCTGGTGACGCACAACGTTTGAGAAACATCAAAACCAAAGTTAAGATTGTGATCACGTCTGCAACTATAACAGGTACCATACACATCTCCACACTTTGTAAATGGTAAATCCCATTCATACAGACAAATGCACTTGTTTTCTCAACGCAGAGCAGCATAAAATATTCAACACTGCTGTCACATTTCTGAACAGGTGTGGAAAGAGTACTGAAAATTCCTCTAATTACCAGAAGTTACTTGTCTGTATGTCTGCAATCACAGTCGGAGCTCTCATGGCTACATCTTTGGAGATAACCTACATGAACAAAGCTAAACGAAAAATGGACAGTCCTGAGGTTGGTCACAGTATGTTCTGCTAGGGCAACTTAAGCTGGGCTTACACTACACCTGATTTTTCCCTTCTGGAAAAAATAAATAAATAAAAATCACAATCTACAGCAATTTTCAGGTCAGGAGCTTGGCTGGAAGTGACATGGCGTGGATGATCTGGTAGCGTGAGGGGAGAAAGGAGTCAATCAAGGAGTGATCAGAGATCAGAGGCCCTCTGATATTTTCCAACTTGTTTTACTTCTACAAGTCAGAACATTCACAAGTGCTGCAGTGTGATGCGGTCAGTGACCGCATCACCACTTCAGACCAGCTGCCCATGCCCCAGCTGCCACCACCTGCCTTGGACGAGCTGCCCACCCTACACTGATGTTCTCAGACTCCTAGTTATTCCTAATCCCAATATTACTGCTATTAATATTAGTAATATAATCACTTGTAGGTAGTTTGACCAGAGGAGGACGGGTCCCCCCTGGTGAGCCTGGTTCCTCTCAAGGTTTCTTCCTCAGCTCTGAGGGAGTATTTCCTTGCCACTGCTGCCCCTGGCTTGCCCACTGGGGGGTTTCTGTACATTCTTACAGTCCCGTTAAAACTTTGTCTTTTCCGAAATTCTGTAAAGCTGCTTTGTGACAACATCCGTTGTAAAAAGCGCTACAAATAAATTTGATTTGATTTGATGTAACTGAGCAAGTGATTCAGGCAAAGCCCACTGAGAGAACTAGAAGAGGAAAAAGGATGAAGACAGACATGTGTGCACTGCCTCGGCTGCGGAGCTGCTGGTCAGCCGGTCTGTATGATTCAGAAAGTTTGGTGAACATTCTCAGTTATTGTGTGTCATAAAATCTGTGCAATCAGTTGTGAACTTTTATCTGTTTGATTCTGATCTACATAATTTGGTGCAATATTAAATAAATGCTACAACTTTCATGTTTAACCTCAGCAGCTGAGCTTTTCAGCAGCCGTGTGAAAAATTCCTGATTAATGAACCAATAGGAATGTTCTTAAACCGCTTGGAATCATATCATGTTGCATTAACTCAAACTAAAATGTAAGAATGTTTTAGCCTTCTGCTGTAAAGTTGCCATTTCACAGATAATAATATGACCACTAATCAATGAGCAATGCATAATAATATATATTTTCTGGTTTGGTTTGGGCCAAGATAACGCATCTTTCTGTGTATTGTGCAAAGCACAATGTTTCACTACGCTGCCCATTAGGGCTGTCACGATAACTTGATTAAATTCAATTACTCAATAAAAAAAATAATGAATACTCACCTTGTCAATTAATAATTATGGCATTCTAATTACCTTCCAAACTGCAGACTTAAGCTAATTAATTTAGACTGAATAACTGGTATTAAATTACAAAAAAGCACAATGTTAGCGCATCTTTTTAGATGTGGTCTAATGGTACTAGATAACAAAAAGAAAAATATAACTGATAACACAATTATAGCATTTTCACGAAGCAGATTCATGTTAATAGAATGCACTAAATGAGAGAGGGGGGGGGTGAGAGAGAGTGAGAGAGAGGGAGAGAGAGAGTGAGAGAGAGAGAGAGAGAGAGAGAGAGAGAGAGAGAGAGTGAGAGAGAGGGAGAGTGAGAGTGAGAGAGAGTGAGAGAGAGAGAGAGAGAGAGAGAGAGAGAGAGAGAGAGAGAGGGAGGGAGAGAGTGAGAGAGAGAGAGAGAGAGAGAGAGGGAGAGAGAGAGAGAGAGAGAGAGAGGGAGGGAGAGAGTGAGAGAGAGAGAGAGTGAGAGAGAGAGAGAGAGGGAGAGAGAGAGAGAGAGAGAGAGAGGGAGAGAGTGAGAGAGAGAGAGAGTGAGAGAGAGAGAGAGAGAGGGAGAGAGAGTGAGAGTGAGAGAGAGGGAGAGAGAGAGGGAGAGAGAGGGAGAGCGTGAGAGAGAGGGAGAGAGAGAGTGAAAGGTCGCTGTAGGGTGTAGAGAAGCTGGGCATTGGCTGTGTGGTTATGATTCAGGCACCAAAAGCTGAGCTGTGAAGACGCTGCTACTAATTTGAATCACACACACACACACACACACACACACACACACACACACACACACACACACACAGTAATGTGCAAAAGCAGAGAGCACCCTTCACTGATGTACTTTTCAGTCAAAATTGTCATTAAGAACA
Organism: Pygocentrus nattereri; assembly: GCF_015220715.1. Lineage (NCBI taxonomy): Eukaryota > Metazoa > Chordata > Actinopteri > Characiformes > Serrasalmidae > Pygocentrus > Pygocentrus nattereri. Next base: position 1,960,619 of record NC_051223.1, on the reverse strand, counting down.
AATGATTCATTTACAGGAGCTACTTCTATGGAGAGTCTGTTCATTATTCCACTGAGAGAAGACAGGATGACAGGATGAGTCGCTGTCAAGAAGCTCTTACTGAGAAAAGGACAAAAAAGAAGAACATTTGCTAATCAAACAAAGAAGCTGCTTGTGTTTTCAGAACAATGGACCGACCACCCAGAGCCCAAACCTCAACATCAGTGAATGGATTGTGAGTTGAAGAAAATGCAACCAATTTCTAAGACTGAACTTTAGAGATGTGGAAAATATCCGTGCAGATTGCTTTGAAAAATAAAAGCAAGACTCCTGAAAACAATGAAAGCTGCACTTTTCTATTAAAATGTTCTCTGCTTTTTCCCATGATGCTGATAAACGAATAACTTACATACATGGCTGTTTTGCATGGAAATAAATAAAGGATGGCACAGTACTGTATACAGACATGCCTACACACACACACACACACACACACACACACACACACACACACACACACACACACACACACACACACACAGCACAAAAAGCAGACACAGTGAAACAGCTTATACAATGGATTTCTGGACTACCACTGAAATCAAATCAGAAGACACTGAGACGACCTAGAGACACACACACACACACACACACACACACACAGACTGCAGGCTATACAATCTAGACATATGCACGTAGACACACAACCTGTCAGAAGAAATTTATTTTTGAACATCATTTGAGTGTCACAAAAAGAAATTTCAGTCAAATATGAAAAATACCATTTGAATGCAGCAACATTCGCGTGAGTAATGTCAACTTTTCTGGCCTGCTGACTCTTCTGACATAACTCCAGGTCTTCTGACATAACTCCAGGTCTTCTGACATAACTCCAGGTCTTCTAACATAACTCTAGGTCTTCTAACATAACTCTAGGTCTTCTAACATAACTCCAGGTCTTCTAACATAACTCCAGGTCTTCTAACATAACTCTAGGTCTTCTAACATAACTCTAGGTCTTCTAACATAACTCCAGGTCTTCTAACATAACTCTAGGTCTTCTAACATAACTCCAGGTCTTCTAACATAACTCTAGGTCTTCTAACATAACTCTAGGTCTTCTAACATAACTCCAGGTCTTCTAACATAACTCCAGGTCTTCTAACATAACTCCAGGTCTTCTAACATAACTCCAGGTCTTCTAACATAACTCCAGGTCTTCTAACATAACTCCAGGTCTTCTAACATAACTCCAGGTCTAATCCTATTGTGCTGTGTAGACATACTAGTTAGAATATTGTTAGAATATTACTCCGTTAAAAATTAAAAATATACGTGTCTACAAAATATACTTGTCTCAATTTAAACACACTCAAGCGTGTAAACACGTATAAACAATAATGTTTTACTAGGCAAGTTAAAAGTGATGGTGGTGTGTGATGAGGAGAGTGAGCGTGGTAAGAGTCCTCACACACAAACAAACCAGCACCACTATGAGCACTTTCACTTTGCACTGATATGAGTTGAGCTGGATGTTTAAACACCAAACTGACTGGCCAATGAAAAACAAGTAGAAAGTATTTCGGTCTCTTGCAAATGTAAGTCAAAGTACAAGTTTTCTGTTTCTCTAATACTTGAGCAAAGTACAAATCGTCCAATTACTATAAAATAATAAATGTACAATTACTAACATGCCTGTTGGTTGCTAATCAGACTAATTAGTAAGAATACATATTTTAATAGAGACTGACTTCAAAGCAATCAGCAGTGATTCATCTCCTACTGTTTTCTCTTACAGTAAAGTATTTCAGAATCTCTGAAAGACTCTGTTTGGGTGTTAATGTGCAAAAACATTTTTATTATTTGGTTATTTTTTAAGAACACTCAATGTTGGGCACGGGTCGTGTGGTTGTGATTCAAGCACCAAATGCCATTATTATTAATGACATAACTAATTGCTTAAATGTCACAGTCTCTATTGTGTACTGGCCATTCAGTGGCAGCTCAGAAATGACCAAGGACACTCCTGCTGTATTAAAAGCTTAACACTTCTCGGAGCAAGTACAAAAACAACAGCAAGGAATGAATCACCGTCATTAATTTCATAACATTTCACATCATATAACTAATACATTGATGGCCGTCCAGTAATACAAAGAAGGCACACTGTCATAGGAAAGATCGACACATGAGGACTAATTTCACTAATAAACGTGAAATGGCACAACTGTGTTCAAATTCACAAGCATGATGTTCAGTAATAAACATGTCTAAAATATGTTGTCAATACAAATAATGATCGTTAATTCAAAATGAAAGCCTACTCCAGATTTTTTGATATAAATGTACTTACTTTGCTAGTCCTTACGCTGTTAGAAATACAGGTACTCTGCAGGTACATTTTTTGTTAATCAAGGTACAAACCATGTAAATGTGTCCTCAAAGGTACAACAGAGGTTTTAGGGTCCAACCGCGAACCTTATGTAAGTTTCTCCCAGTGGAAAAGTGCATTTACACACCTTTTCATCACCTAATGTTTTAAAACAGAGCAGTAAAATAAAAAGCCTGGAGACGAGACGAGACGGGCTGCGTGGAGTCAGTACCGCTTAGAAAATATCATTTCAGTGGATTATGGTGCAGCTATGTTCCCTGACTAAAGGTACTGAGATGTACCTTGGAGGGTACCACCCCAGAGACAAGAGGGGAACTGCCCCAGTGACAGTTTCATGCCTTTATTTCTGGGAATGTACTTTCATTTTTTCTTTTTGCTGCTATATTTTTTCTGCCTAGTATTGCTTGTTGGCTTTTTTTCATGGGGGTGGAGGATGGGGGTGGCTGTGGACACCTGGTCATGACTACGTGTCACTAAGTTAAGTGATACTTTTTTAATCCCACAAACGGGGAAGAGCAGCGGAGCGGTGGGCAGCCCTATCCACGGTGCCCGGGGAGCAGTTGGGGGTTAGGTGACTTGCTCAAGGACACCTCAGTCATGGACTGTCGGCATTGGGGATCGAACCGGCGACCTTCCCAAGATTTGTCGTCCAATAGCCAGTACAGGTAAACCCCCTGCCTGATTTTAAGAAGAAATATTCAAAAATACTTCAAATATAATTGGTTACTATATACATTTAATTATCAACTATTTGGAAACACCAATAGAAGTGCAAAGCCTTTTTTTAAACAAGAAGGTTTTGTACCCTGCTCTGTGATTTATGAGTGAAAGCCGTCTTCTACAGACATTTACCCACACACCCTCACCGAGATAAGCGCCACTGCATAATCAGCCATTTACTGTGGGTAAATGTCATTAGCAAAAGCAAGAAGAGCTTATAGCTGTGACAACGGCCATTTTTCATAGTGGGTGACATTCACAGGCAGTGGCAGGACAGCACCTCACCACAGTATGGTAACTATAGATTGTTCTGCAGAGCCTACTGGGACAAGTGGAGCAACACTGGCCCCCTGATTCATGTGCTCTGTAGAGACAGAGGAGTGAATGCCATCTCTTTGAATACAGGAGGTCTGTGTCTATGGGCAATTTCTATATGTGGGTGATGTAAACTGTAATGTATTCGCTTTGAGTGGTAAAAAAGTGCCATGCTTGCCTATATGGGTAAACGAAATGTGCTGTTATTCAAATGTCTCTGAAGCAATGAATAAATATAGGTTTGGTTTCTATTTTTCCTCACTGCCTGATGAAAAGGGACAATCTGGCTGTCAGTCTGCAGAGTGGGAGAAGGCCGAATACTAGTGGTGCTTGATTAGTATCGAATCAGTCAGGACTGGAAATGATTTTCACGTCCAACACATGACAACTGATTCATTTTTATTTGTCCGATCCATGTTGCCATTTTATGACGTCTATAGATGAGAGACATAAACAGATGTCAGGGTCTCTGTAACACTGAGCGAAACAACACTGTGCAGAAATCAAAAATCGCCCTTCATTTATTTTCCATTTTTCAGCCTCATGGAAAACAATATTCAACAGAAAATTGACACTAAATATCATACCCACTGTGTCCACTCTGCCTTCATTACAGCTTCCAATCCTTTTGAGAGACTTGCTTTCAGTTTCTTGCTTTCAGAAAATCCGCAGGTATGTTTTCCCACACCTCCCAAGTTCAGTCGTAGAAGTTGGTTGCACTTACCGTTGCTCATGGTGCAAGCAACACACTTTTAAATCTATAAAAGATCATTTTTAATGAAATTTAAATGAAGGGTGGTGCAATCACACCAATTAGTTACACTGCTGGGTGTGGTGTAACCCCCCCCCCCCAATTAGTTACACTGCTGGGTGTAGTGTAACCCCCCCCCCAATTAGTTACACTGCTGGGTGTAGTGTAACCCCCCCCCCAATTAGTTACACTGCTGGGTGTAGTGTAACCCCCCCCAATTAGTTACACTGCTGGGTGTAGTGTAACCCCCCCCCCAATTAGTTACACTGCTGGGTGTAGTGTAACCCCCCCCAATTAGTTACACTGCTGGGTGTAGTGTAACCCCCCCCAATTAGTTACACTGCTGGGTGTGGTGTAACCCCCCCCCCAATTAGTTACACTGCTGGGTGTAGTGTAACCCCCCCCCAATTAGTTACACTGCTGGGTGTAGTGTAACTCCCCCCCCCCCCAATTAGTTACACTGCTGGGTGTAGTGTAACCCCCCCCCCCCCCCCAATTAGTTACACTGCTGGGTGTAGTGTAACCCCCCCCAATTAGTTACACTGCTGGGTGTAGTGTAACCCCCCACAATTAGTTACACTGCTGGGTGTGGTGTAACCCCCCCCCCAATTAGTTACACTGCTGGGTTTAGTGTAACCCCCCCCCAACCCCCCCCCCCCAATTAGTTACACTGCTGGGTGTAGTGTAACCCCCCCCCAATTAGTTACACTGCTGGGTGTAGTGTAACCCCCCCCCCCCCAATTAGTTACACTGCTGGGTGTGGTGTAACCCCCCCCCCCCAATTAATTACACTGCTGGATGTAGTGTAACCCCCCCCCCCAATGAGTTACACTGCCGGGTGTAGTGTAACCGCCCCCCCCCCCCCCCCCCCCCCAATTAGTTACACTGCCGGGTGTAGTGTAACCGCCCCCCCCCCCCCCCCCATTAGTTACACTGCTGGGTGTGACTGATATATTTTTACAGGCTATAAGAACTATATAGTAAGAACTATATAGTAAGGCATTCTATGTCTTCTGTGAAAATACATTGCTGCTCCTCTGAACCCCTGAAGTTTGCAGACGGCCAGGCCTACCCTGCGGTCTGTGGGTGCATTCACTGCTTTTAAAACAGAAGCTTTGGTCAAAATACAAGCCAAAGGCTGGTTTAGCCGACAAGAGAAGAGAATCACAATCAGTCCACCTCTACCACACACACACAGATGCACACACAATAAGCTGTCAAGGCCACTCACCGGGGTGTCCAAATCTTCAGCCAGCACTGTGGTGACTATGGTTCCTTTGACTGCATTGGGTGCCACCATGCCTCTGTACACCGTCTGGCCAAACACGGGCGAAAAGTCATTCATGTCCTTCGCCAGCAAGAGAGAGAAAAGAATCAAACCCAGATTAATGACGCTTTCATACAACAGTAGCCTACCAGCCAACACCCCCCACCTCCTTTTAAACCATGCTGCATTTGCAACTCTTGGCCGCCCTGTGCTAGCAGGACCCCATTAGCCGGCTCATCCGCTGCACTAAACAAAAATGGCATTTATTCAATAGCAGATCATGAACAGCATTAAGGATGTGACACGGCGCTACATGCCCAGGGACTCCTTTCCCTTTTTTCTTCCCCCCTTTCTAAAACTTGGACGGGAGATAATTGCGGCCTTTGAGAATGTGGCGAGAAAAAAAAAAGAAAAGCCAGTGGCACGAGAAAAGAGAAGACAAAGCAGAAGCAGCGGCTGAGCCAAAAGAAAAAGAAAATGAGGAGGCAGGAATAGCAGAGGACATGACTTCTCACTATGAAGTTTTATTTGTGGAAGAGTCGGACGAAGGAGCCAGGAAGTGGTGTTGAGATGAATACTGATGGAGCCTGGCCGAGGAGCAGCCTCTCGCCTCCAATCCAGCACGCTTCCCCGAGTCCAAGGAGAGGCCAGCATGGTTCAGGTATCCAAATTACACCCCGCCGTGGCTCCTCCCGCAAGAGTCGGGTTTATTCAAGGATGTCCTTGGGACGAGTCTGGGCCCCGACTAATAAAACCTGAGCTGTTTGCTTGCGCATCAAAAATGAAGGGAAGTATTGAAGAAAGCACGTTGGAGCCAAATCACTTCTTTTACACCCGCATCCCGACATCTACAGACGCCATGTCCCAACAGGAATGAGAAGTAGGAAAAGGACAGTACAGCATACATAGCATGTGGTGTATTATACCGAGGATAGCTGTAGATATACAGCATACAGGGCAGTGCATGGTGCACAGTGCACTCTAACATCTGATCAAATGACTGACACCTCAATTATTTTAACTACCCACTTTTAAAAAGCATGTAAACTCACAGAACAAGCCGGCCAGGTCAAAGTACAGCCTCCACACAGCGGGGTTAGTTTATACAGTTAATACAGTATTATTAGTAGTTAGTAGTAGTTATTAGTAGTTAGTCATTTTGGAAATAGGAGGTGTTATTCCAAAACAATTATTCCAAAAAAAGTTGGTATTTTTATTAATGACTTCACAGGATAAAAGTCAATGGAACCAGATTTTTTTGGTCAAAATTGAATTATTCATTAACGTTAAATTTGATAGTCTCTTTTAAACAGTCACACTCATTTTGATGATTTTTTAAAAATGAATTTAGACATAACATCAGACTTTTTAGCGACAGTAACCAAAAGCCCCTCACTCTGTTACAATTAACCCTGCCTGTATGGTCATTTCTAACATTTGCATTCACCCCACTTTTGACTCAATTGTTCACAAACAATAAAGCTTATATTTTCATTTGTAGCAGAGATCTGTTTATTAGCTCCTGTTTTCCATCTGCAGACCTTAGGCAGGTAAACGCAACATTAAAAATGACTGCAACATACTTAATATCGTACGAATACAGAGACAAACATGATAAAACCTCGGAATAATCTTCACGTGTCTTGTAGCGCGTACACCTAGAAAAGTACAGAAAGCCATGTTGTTGTTAGGCTTCGGATGATAGTTTTCCTCATCAGGACCATACCCCGGGGGCCCTATCATGTCTTAATCATTCTGATATTACGAAGGCTCCATGCATCAGGTAGCACATTCATCGCCGGCCCAGACTCACAGCTTTCTCATTTTCCACAGCAGCTAATTATCAATTAGCTGCGCCATGCAAAGAGGGAAAATTAATAAATAATCCCAGAAGCCACGCACAAAAACAATTAACTGTTCTTTTGAGACTCAGAGGGGACATAATATACTCCCTGCCTCCTTGCGTGGTGCTACTTAGTGAACATGGTGAGGCAAAACCTGCTCGTTTGACAAGCCTTACAGAGCGGCTGTTGAGGGAACTTGAAGAAAAGGCAAGAAACACTTAAAAAATGGGAATAAAGGCAAGTGATGCAGTAAATTACAGCGGGGCATCTGGCAATTTACAGACTGCCAGCTCCAAAATATGCTTCGGAAGCCGTCACGGACGAGCTTTTTCTAAGCTAATAATGGAGCTAATCATGTTTATGGGCGACAAGGCAAAGCGTTTTTTTCGCACTCCAAGATGATAGGAAATGAGTGAAGGTCCCACGGTTCCGAGGAGTGAGGAAATTAGCCAGAACAACCTTCGCGGAATATCAGTCCACTTCAGCCGCTTGACACATATCACAACAGTGTTCTCTTTCAGGAGCTGCCATTAGACCAGCAGCTGCCCTTCACTGAAGGCTAATTGGCATTCACCCTGCAACTGGGGTTTAATCTTCGGAGCCTTTATGAAACAGGCGGCCGTGCTGGGGGAATTTTACTAAAGCCGAATGGCCATACATGCACGGCATATAGCAGCAGCGCTTTACTGTTATACGGCATATACAGTCTGCCAGGCAGTGGGCATTAGGGCTGGATAAACGAAGAACAAGACATGAATGATTCACCTTTTAGATAGTCTAAAAAAAAAATGGAGAAAGGAGAGCAAGTCTGGGAAATATTTGGATCCATGTTGTCCAGTAGAGTTCAAATGTTTGGACACAACTACACACCTCAATTAAAAAAAATATCATACCGATGAGCCAAAACATTATAATCACTCACAGATGAAGCAAATTAGGCTGATCAACATGTAAGAACTGCATATGGTAAGGTCTGGGGTGTATTAGTAAACAAAGAGTCTAACCCCCACTACCCCTCTCTACCACCCTCAATGGGTGCACGTGCATCCGACCTGGACCTTGAAGCAATGGAAGTAGAGTTTCGGGTCTGGAGAAGTTACCTGGAGAAGTAATAGCACCAGGATGATGGGGGAAGATAATGAGACAGAGGAGAGATTGTGAAGCTCTAGGCAATGTTCTGTTAGGAAACCCTGGGCCTGGGCATTCATGTGGAGGTCAATTTGACACAGGCCACCTGTATCATTGCAGACCAGGTAAATCCCTTCATTGCAATGGTATTCTGTGTCTCAGCAGGATAATGCACTCTGCCACGATGCAAAGATTGTTCTCCACTGGTTTGAAGAACATGACTCTATAATCCTAAATCTCACCTGTTGGATGTGCTGGAACACCAAGTCTGATCTGCTGATGCTCCACCTTGGAATTTACAAGAACTTACAGGCACGTTTTGGGGCAGTCGTGGGCTGGAGGTTAGGGAGCTGGCCCTGTGACCGGAAAGTTGCCGGTTCAATCCCCAGTGCTGACAGTCCATGACTGAGGTGTCCTTGGGCAAGACACCTAACCCCCAACTGCTCCCCGGGCGCCGTGGATAGGGCTGCCCACCGCTCCGGGCAAGTGTTCTCACTGCCCCCTAGTGTGTGTTCACTAGTGTGTATGTGGTGTTTCACTTCATGGATGGGTTAAACGCAGAGGTGGAAGGGATTTGAGGGGTTTGAGGGATTAATAAAAAAAAGTATCACTTAACTTAAAGCTTTGGCTCATCAGTTTACAGGTAAGTTCCAGGTAAGTTAAGACAGGAGCATGTTCACCACATTGCCTTTCCATTTAACAACACTTACTAATCATTCAGGGACTGAAAATACCAACTGATTCGGTTTTGAAGGTGGAATTTTTCTTATTCTTCCGTGATACGCTAAATACGTCTTGAGCTGCGCAACCACGTGCATGTCAAAGTACTGCAAGAGGTGACATCCTTCACAAAAGCATGCCTGTTTTTAATGCAGTCCTGGGGGATAGAAAGTCACGGGTATTAGCTTGTGGTTTTCGGTTTTGCCCCTTATGTGCAATTTTCTCCGGATTCCCTTAATCTTTTGATGATATCATGCACCACAGAGCAGGCGTGTCAAACTCAACCGTTAAAAACCACATAAAAAAATCTCAACAAATCCATGAGCCAGAGAACGACCCTCTTCTTCTCCGCAATTTTTCTGATGCCGCTGCTGTCTGTCCAACACTCTGATTCTTGTTCATAACAGTACTTAACACGGTATTTTTCATTACAGCCACAGCATCTCTGCAAACAAGACAGATCCTCTTCTTTCGGCTGCTCGCTTTAGGGGTCACCACAGCGGATCATCTGCCTCCATCTTGCCCTATCCACTGCCTCCTCTACTTTCACACCAACCATCTCCATGTCCACCTTCACTACATCCATAAACCTTCTCTGAGGTCTACCTCTTCTCCTTCTACCCGGCAGCTCCATCTCCAACATTCTTTGCCCAGTATATCCACTATTCCTCCTCAACACATGTCCAAACCATCTCAACCTGGCCTCTCTGGCTTTATCTCCAAACTGCTCCACCTTCACTGTCCCTCTGATCTGCTCATTTCTAATCTTGTCCAGCCTGGTCACTCCCAACGAAAATCTCAGCATCTTCATCTCCGCCACCTCCAGCTCAGCCTCCTGTATTTTAGACAGAGCCACAGTCTCCAAACCATGCAAACAAGACAGATATTGGAAGTAAAAAGGTGTTTGAGCTCCCACCCGTTTTGAAATCCCCAGTGCTCACTGTTCACTTCTCACTAACAGTGAAGTAGGTGTATTTTTATTTTTGTAGTGTAGTGTTTATATTGTTTGGGGCTAGTGTGTCTGGTGATGTGACTGGCATGATAGGACTGAGGTGTAACCACTGTCCCACAGATCGCTGCTATGGGAGGGGGTTGCAGCGCAGACCTGGTCCATGGCCTTCTGTTTGAAACATGAGAGTGAAATACCTAAAATCCTTGTAATACTCGTCAAACAATGTGAATGAATTCACTGTGAATCAGGGACTGGATTATTCACTGATGCATTTTTTTGCTAAGTGGCAAGCCTTGAACAAATTCTTCCTCATGAATGACGAAGCCTTTCCTGTACGCTCCTTTTAGGCTCAAGCACGACTGTGCATCACCCGTTTAAGTGGTTATTTGAACATTTTACAGCATTCTTTGTCTTAAACTGCCCTTAAGTATAATATGAATTTATAATTACACATAGTTTCTTATTTTAACATTCTCTTACCATTATGGTGACAGTTACAGTGGCTAAACCAGGTGGCATGCTCCCACCGCTGTCCACTGCCTCCACCACAAAAGTGTGTGTGGTCCCCTCAGGTGCGAGCTTCTCAAAGTCCAACGTATACAGCACCCTCAGCTCTCCTGTAACAGGGTCCAGCGCAAACAGCTCCCTGGCCTCCTCTGTTCTGACGCGGTAGGTGATGTTGGAGTTCAGGTCTGCGTCCGATGCCTTCAGGAGAAGAAACCAGGAAAGTGTGAGCGATATCTATTCAGCAAGAATAGGTGTGGTTATTCATATATATCGATACTCTAATTCATCCGAGTATTTGTTAACTTAGTATTTGTTTAAATGAATAGTATCTTGTAGGTTTCAAATAAACTGTGGACTGAGTTTGCAATAGAACAGAAGTTCAAGGCACAAGCAGACTAAGCGAAATGGAAACATTGAAGCAGAAATAAACTAAAAAGCTCAAAAGTTTGAAACCGATGTTTTTAACAAGATAAACCAATTTGGTTGTAGCCAAGTGTATTAAATGAATTCAGTAGGCAAGTTCTGTGCAATTTCATAGCCGCCAAATGATTAGCAGGTCACTATTTACTTCAGTTCAGCGAAGCTTCACATCTAAAATATCTACAAATGTTTTGTTACCTAATACTTTTGCAACATCTGGCTTCTTGCTCATTAAAGCATCTTCTTTCTTTCAAAGAGCAAGTTTTGCCAAAAGATGATTCGAAAAGGTGGTTAATCCCTAAACTGGCCAGAGCTTACTGGCAATGCCAAAGTTTTATCACACATATCTGTAATATTTGCACCGTCCCTGTGGTTACTGCATAATAAGCTTTAGCATCTAATAAGTCTGGAATTTTAAGGGGTTAAAAACACCTGAAAGGTTTGAATGCTGATGAGTGCTGGTGGATAAAATATGTTTTTTTTTTTTTTTTTGTCTGCTTATTTTAACTGTGTTTATCCGGAACCACGTACAAGAACAATAATCCCATTTGAGAAAAGATACTTTGCACCATGGTTAGCTAACAACATAATGTCCAGGCTGAAGTCCCTGGCCACGTAAATACACAATTGATTCAGAAGACACAATGGAAACCATAAAAAGTGAGGTAGTGCGTTTGTTCAATTTGTTTTGCAAGGAAAAAAAAGAAAATGTGTCGCATGTTCAGCCATTGGAACCTGACAAAGAAAATCTGTATTTATTTATTTATTCATGCATTAAAACCATTTCGAAAAGCTAGATGTTCCCCATCGTTTCATGCAGCTTTACACCGTGAGACCTGATTTCACTAATGAGCTTAGCTCTCTAACAAAATAGTGGAAGTAATTAGAGATATCAGGTGGCGCTCTAGCAGGATTGGAACAGGAACACCTGCAGAGTCGAGTGATCCTGACATATATAAAAGCTTTCAAATGTCTCTTACGCACAGCATGACACACAAATACCTGGAATAAATGATTTTGACAAGGACACACCGAGTGATTGATGCAAGGTGCTACTTTTCCGTATTACCGTGTTCATCGCCACAGCCTAGCTGAAGAATTGTTACTCGGGTCCAGTGAACGTTTTTCATATTACTAGACGGTTGCTGTCACGGTGCAAAGGCAACAGCATCAATTGCGACTTGTGTTTCTGTTTAGCCTGTGACCTCACACTAGGGCTGCACGATAAAGACATAGAATATAATTTTTGATAAAGCTGTTGGGTATCAAAATGACAAAATGAGAAGCAGTAAATTATTATTAAAACACTGGACGTAGCAGATCCCTTTAAATAAATGCCCCAGAAAAGCACCTAAATCAGCAAGCACATTTATGTGCACTGTAAGGTTGTACATGGACACACAGTGTCGCTGATGTGAAGCACCAATCTTATGAAGTAGAAAACTTGTTGGGCTTCTATCGCTACATTCTGCCAGTCTAGCAGCCCATAACAACGTGTTTGTCGCAGAATTCATTGCCATAAAAAAATGTGCAAAATATCAGTGCAGATTGTGCGGCCCTACTTCATAAACAATCAATCATTGATACATGTGACCACGTCACTGCTGTATATCCCATTACACATATATGCAGCAACACTCAGTCTACAGTCAGTAATTACAAACTTGCAAAGTGCCTTTATATGGCAGGTGTACCTGATAAAATGCAGGAACAAGCAGTCGGTTGGTGTTACAAGCTAATTTTGCTCAACTAAGCTCTGAATAGAGTAATGAACAAACAGAAGAGTAGTGGACATACTTCCGAGTGATAGGCACACAAGTTTCTGGCACCTAAATACCATTTCCATTGTGTAAAATATTCATAGATTGTCACAAAAATGTATTTAGTGTAAACCTTTACAGGTGCGGGTCGAAACTGGGAGGTGCCAGATTCAGATACACCCTTTACACTTGCAACTCAGCCTGCACCCTCAGCATCCTGCTGTTGTGGGTTTCCTCCCTTTCAGTCACATAAAAAGTGGATAACTCAGGCTTTTTAAAGAAAATTGCTTTGATTGTTGAAATGATTGTTGCGCTGACTAATGATTGAAAATGGCACTGTTAGCCAGTCATCACTGTTATCACACCAATTCTCTCTCCAATGCAGTAAGACACAAGAAAATTCACAACTCATGTCGCTGGCTCAAGTCCAGGTGCCAGAAGAAAGTCTCTATGAAGCGAAGAGTCCAGGACATGTACTACAGAGTGTGCATGCACCACTGAGCAAATCCTATTGAAATTAATAGCCACTAATGACTCTCTCCAGCTCTTATAATACCTCCATGGATAAATATGAGTGTGTGTGTGAGTTACTGAGTTAATAATGCAAGGCTCTGCATCTAAAAAGGTAGTAGTGAGGCAACATAGTGCAATTAATGAAGTAACGTGGGTTTAAAAAAACCCTCTGCGATTCTCAGTGATTGCAAAATAAGAGAGAAGCAGTACGGTTCTCAAATACACCTGCAATTTCGGAGTGACAGATGTAAAACATACAAACAAAAAAATACAAAAACTTTGTTTTACAGTTCCGTTAAAACATATGATCAGCCTTTCATTGACTTTTTGGTGTCTTTGATCTCTCTGTGATGAGATGCAATGAGTGTCTGCATAGGAACAGTGGTTTTAGTATTCACACTAAACACTAACATATTAAATGGTTAACCGAGAACTGATAAAACCTGTGCACATCACGATAAAAGAAGATAATCCTTTATCAGTCTCACAAATGAGCAAATATACCAAGACTATGAGGGTATAGCCCTGCTACATCTCCCAGAATTGCCTAGAAGGACAGAGGTCATTCAGTGCTGTGTGTGTGTGTGTGTGTGTGTGTGTGTGTGTGTGTGTGTGTGTGTGTGTGTGTAAGAGAGAAAGACCAGCGAGAGGCCACTAATCTGTGAGAGAGATAAAGCTGGCAGTAAGGCCTCCCAGTCTGTGTCATTGGAGGCCTGTCACTGATGGGATGATAGCTTTGTCAGCGCAGTGCAAGAAGAAACACACCCACGTACTCCACGGGGCGATTCTAGCAATTACACACCTGTGGTAGCTCACCGAAGCCTCAACTCACACAAACACACGAACAAAATGAGGATTTAAAGCCCCAAATGAGGAGAGCAGTGGCTGTGTGATGTGGATGCAGCAGCACAAATAAGATAACGAGCTGAGATATTATAGACACAGTAGGAAATAATGAACGCCACAGTGGCACAGTTTTCCAAGAAGCAGAGTTTAACAGGTTATACCCCAGTGAGCCTCGGATGGTACTGATAAAATATCACACTACTTTCCAAATATATCGCAGTGTCAGATGTAGGGCTGAAAGCTTTGTTACAATCGCGTGTCCTGATTTTACTTGAGATGGCGCAAAGTATTAAGGCTACATGGCCCCCAAACAGAGTCTTATATAGGAAAAAAAAAGAAACGGCAAGACGGCTGCACAAATGACCAAAGAAGCCCACAGATGCAGAGCTGGACGAAGGACACAAATCATGTACCTGAGTTAAAGTAGAGACACCCAAGGTAAATATTACTCCAGTAAAAGTAGAAGTTCCTCCCTTTAGACCTCCACTTGAGTAAAAGTACTAAAGTATTTACCTTCAAATGTACTTAAGTATGAAGTAAAAGTACTAAAAGAGTAATTCTGGCTCTGATGTCCTGTTATCATTTTTATAACCAGACTGGCTTCATGAACTCATTTCATAAAAACTGGCTTTAAACTCAGGATCACAGATGAGCTCCTTTACTATGTTGATCTGTAGGCGTCTGTTCATAAACATAAACCAGCCCAAACTAATTTACTATAAAATGAAAGTGTTTGTATGAATTCAGAAAAAAAGAAACGCGTCAGTCTCGACTGCATATGTGGACATATTTCTATATTGTGGTGTTTTTACAGGTTAGGTTAGTTCATCATTGGTGCTCTGGCTTTGCGCTTCTTTCGTTTTGACATGTTACGTTTTTATACACACAGAAACCAAAAGGAACGACAGATTTCTCAAAATGTAGGAGGAAAAAGTCGGATATTAGACTCTGAAATGTAGTGGAGTGAAAGGAAAAAGTCGCCCAGAACGGAGAAACTTAAGAACAGATACACGAAAAAAAAAACTACTTAAGTACAGAAACTAATTACATTTACTGAGTTACTGTCCACCTCTGCACAGATGTGAGTAAATTTTGGTAATCATTATATTATCTTAGTTGAATATCGTTTCAATGTATTATGGTTCTTTTCTTCAAAACAAGCAGTTACACTCCGAGACGCCATTTAACGTGGAATGGGAACATTTGAACAAGAAGCTGGAGAACAGCTGGACTTCAGCTTCATATTACAGAAGAATTAGGGGTGGATGATAATAAATAATTATCGTCTCCCCTCTTTGGGAAATGATTCCCCAGATGTAACTAAACCCCAGCGGCGAGGTGCTGAACTTTACCCTCCTCTGCTGTCACTGCAGACGGGCAGGGCTGCTAGTACCTGGCAAGGTGACACTTGAAAGCAATGGGTAGGGATAAAAATAGAAAATGGGATTGGGCCTATGATGCTCCTACATTTCGATATTTAAGGAAAAAACAAACAAGCAAATGTCAACATTAGACGTGATTACAATTGAAAAATATATGATCATTTTGAATTTCATGCCGACAAAACGTTCCAAAACACTTGGGATGGGGGCATGTTTACCTCTGCGTTTCATCACCTCTTCTTTTAACAACACTCTGTAAGCATTTGGGAACCGAGGAGACCAATTACTGTAGTTTTAAAAGTGAAATATTTTCCCGTTCTTGTTTGAAACACAATTTAAGCTTCTCAACAGTTTAGGGGGCTCCTTTGTCGTAGTTTTCATTTCATAATTAAGATTAAGTGACCCTTATTAGTCCCACAATGGGAAATTCCACCTCCGGATTTAACCCATCCGTGAAGTGAAACGCCACATACACACTAGTGAGCACACACACACTAGGGGGCAGTGAGCACACTTGCCCAGAGCAGTGGGCAGCCCAATCCGCAGCACCCAGGGAGCAGGTGGGGGTTAGGTGTCTTGCTCAAGGACACCTCAGTCATGTGGTGTTGGCTCTGGGGATCGAACCGGCGACCTCCCTAACCTCCAGCCCATGATTGCCCCACCAATGCACCAAATGTAATCAGTAGGTGGAAGGTCTGAACTGCAGGCAGGTCAGTTTAGCACCTGGACTCTTAATTTGGAGCCATTCTGTTGTAATACATGCAGAATGTGGTTGCTGAAATAAGCACATCATCTGGATGGCAGGATATGTTGCCAAAACATGTACATGTCATTCAGTATTGATGGTGCCATCATGAATACTGGCTTTTAAACTGTGCACTGATAACTAGCTGAGTGGTCTTTAGCTCGGAAGACACAGTGTCCATGATTTCCAAAAATAATTTTAAATGCTGATTTGTTGGACCACTTTACCTTAATCCACTTCAAAGGAGCTCAGGCCCATGAAGGCAGCAGATAATATGTGATATATGCATGGAGGGCAGCAGATAATGTGTGATATATGCATGGAAGGCAGCAGATAATGTGTCATATATGCATTGAAGGCAACAGATAATGTGTGATATATATGCATTGAAGGCAGCAGATAATATGTGATATATATGCATTGAAGGCAACAGATAATATGTGATATATGCATGGAAGGCAACAGATAATGTGTGATATATATGCATTGAAGGCAGCAGATAATATGTGATATATATGCATTGAAGGCAACAGATAATATGTGATATATGCATGGAAGGCAGCAGATAATATGTGATATATATGCATTGAAGGCAGCAGATAATATGTGATATATGCATGGAAGGCAACAGATAATATGTGATCTATATGCATTGAAGGCAACAGATAATGTGTGATATATATGCATTGAAGGCAGCAGATAATATGTGATATATGCATGGAAGGCAACAGATAATATGTGATCTATATGCATTGAAGGCAACAGATAATGTGTGATATATATGCATTGAAGGCAGCAGATAATATGTCATATATGCATGAGGGCAGCAGATAATGTGTGATATATGCAAGGAAGGCAGCAGATAATATGTCATATATGCATGGAAGGCAGCAGATAATATGTTATATATGCATGGAGGGCAGCAGATACTGTGATATATATGCATTGAAGGCAGCAGATAATATGTGATATATATGCATTGAAGGCAGCAGATAATATGTGATATATGCATGGAAGGCAACAGATAATGTGTGATATATATGCATTGAAGGCAGCAGATAATATGTGATATATGCATTGAAGGCAGCAGATAATATGTGATATATATGCATTGAAGGCAACAGATATGTGATATATGCATGGAAGGCAACAGATAATGTGTGATATATATGCATTGAAGGCAGCAGATAATATGTGATATATATGCATTGAAGGCAGCAGATAATATGTGATATATGCATGGAAGGCAACAGATAATGTGTGATATATATGCATTGAAGGCAGCAGATAATATGTGATATATATGCATTGAAGGCAGCAGATAATATGTGATATATGCATGGAAGGCAACAGATAATATGTGATCTATATGCATTGAAGGCAACAGATAATGTGTGATATATATGCATTGAAGGCAGCAGATAATATGTCATATATGCATTGAAGGCAGCAGATAATATGTGATATATATGCATTGAAGGCAGCAGATAATATGTGATATATGCATGGAAGGCAACAGATAATATGTGATATATATACATGGAGGGCAGCAGATAATGTGTGATATATGCATGGAAAAACATAAAATCCGGAAGGACAAAGGAGCTTGTATTAAAACATGTTCCTTTGAATAATAAATTAAAAGCACACGGTGCACTGGGAGAACAAAGAAAATGCATTAGACATAAGATCATTTAGAATAATTTGAGAGTTTGAAGATTAAACTGATATCAGAAATTAAATCCGACAGCAGGGAACACTGCTCTAATATCGATTTGCTGACATTTGATCCTGGTGGATGATTTGCTTTTTTTTCTTTTTTTGGCTTTAGTAGTTTATATCTTTATGGAGAACACTCAAGTAGCATGAATCTGGCAGACGAAGACGGCTTTGATCTTGGAGCTTCACAACCTTCACACCTCATAGATATTTCTCTGTCAATCCCTTATAAAAAAGACTTCAGGGAACCTTCAGGACAACCAGGCCGATACAGATTTGAGCTGGTAAAGACAAATTATATTGTCAAAACATTACCAATCACAGCTCTGACAGGGTCGTGGCATCCTAGTGTGTGTGAGGTGCTGCTATCGCTGGTTCTGGCAGGGCCAAACAATGACTGTTTAAACTTGTGCTGCTGCGACATCACTATAAATACATTTTGCTTGTAATTCAGGTGTCTGATGTGTTTTAGAACTGAAGTACGATCTGGTTTTCACGCAGGTGTCTTTCGCTGAGGCCAGTGTGGACTTGCACGTTTTGAAACTCATCTGGCAGCAGATTTAAATGAGTTAAAGGGGTCATCACCAAATTCCCAGAACGGATCGCCTGCGAGATGCTCAGTTTCATAGGGTTAAGGTGGTCACTTATAATATCAACATTGCTGCAGCTTGACTGCAGTTAAGCCTTGTGCTTGTTTAGAAAACATGTTTAACCCTTCAAGGATGAGGCAAAAAAGAGGCTATTTCTGCTAATTAATCTGCCATTCTCCATTAAATAGCAGTAATCTCAATACTGATTATCTGCCATGTAAATAATACAATCAAACAATTTGCAGATATTACTTAACTATAGCAATTTAAAGTAATAGGCAGCCTCATATATCCTACCTAAATTGGATAGGTTTTACTAAACTATGACGATTTTCACTCTGGGCTGTGGTAGGACTGCTAAAAGGCAGTTCATCTGCTTTTTTATTTATTTTTTTTTTATTTTAAACCACAAAAAAGGGTTACCATATAGAGATTTAATCAAACATCATTTTAAATAGGACAAACGTTGATTGGAAAAATGAAACATCATGTATATGGTGCTCTGGAAAATGTTTAACTGTATAAACTTATGGATAAAAGATCCTAAGACTGTGCCATCTACAAGAGCAGCAGCCACCG
This sequence comes from Pygocentrus nattereri, assembly GCF_015220715.1. Taxonomy (NCBI): domain Eukaryota; kingdom Metazoa; phylum Chordata; class Actinopteri; order Characiformes; family Serrasalmidae; genus Pygocentrus; species Pygocentrus nattereri. The sequence goes on along the minus strand of NC_051223.1, from coordinate 1,941,490 downwards.
TGTCTCAGACTGAGCAACTCGAGAACACTGAGGAAAAACTGAAAACAAAGAAAAAACAGCAGTGAGCAACATGCACTGGCTTTGACATGCACGCAAACTGAAAACTGCTCCGAGGTCTTTTCAAACGAGGCCTTGAAACCCAACAATTAACAAAGTCACTTGGAGACTAAACACAGTGAATATGTATCTAACCTGAATAGAGCCGGAATGCTGCTTGCAGCTTTCCTATCTTAAGCCGGACATCCAGCACTCGCCAGCAGACAAACTTTATCAGCCATCTCAATATTTAGTCAGAAAGAATGATCAGATTGGTACAATCATCTTGTGGGCTGCAGAGGCTTTTGTGTTCGTTTGTGTGGGCTGCAAGTTGTAAAAGGTCAGGAACCCCTGATCTATGATAACACAAACATTGTACCCGACTTGGTATCAGCAGATGCTCTGTATTAACTACTGGAATCAAACACAGAACCAAAAACTGCAAATGGGACATTGGTAGTCTGTGTACAGCAGCAAAATGGACCTGCAAGCTAAACAGCTCCAATAAAATGTTCAGTGAGTGTATAAATATAGGTGTGTTGGAGTGTTAGAGGCTCACACTGAGTTGGAGGATGGCCATGCCTGCAGGGCTGTTCTCAGGCAGGTTGACACTGTAGGACGGCTGGGAGAAAACAGGGCTATTGTCGTCTACATCCAGCACGCTAACGGAAAGTGCGAGGGTGGTCCTGCGGGGGTCCACTGCCCCGTCCCAGGCTTCCACTAGCAGCTCATAGTGGCCTCTCTGCTCACGGTCCAGAGCCACGGCTGTGGAGATGTTGCCGTCTGCGCTGATGCGGAACAGGTCAGCATGGGTCAGAAGCCTGTAGCGCACCTGACCGTTTACACCTAGGTCAGGATCTTTAGCCTGGAAGAGACATACACACACATATACACATAAACACGTATCCAAAAACTAAAAAATGACCAATACACCTAGTTCACTGTCGTATAATAACAGTATATAATACATATTCAGGAAATGTTTATCTGTAAACTTTACATAGTTCCTTTAATTTCAAAATGAGTTGTATTAAGACCATTAATTATATAATTCATAGTTTATAAAATTCATTATTCTGTACTTCTAAAAATAAAGGAAATTAATATTAAGTGTTTTCAAATTGTACATAAGAAAAAAATATGTAAAATATGATTTTACTTTTGCTTTAACATGGTATGAGACATGAACAGATGCCATTTGACAATGTCAACAACTAACACAGTCTACATGTTTATTTCATGGATGTTTACACAGAGACACCTGCTTCATCAGCAGGATGATCAACGACAATAACAGCAAGATCACTAACCGCCTGCAGTGAACCAAACAGGTACGCTGTCAACAGTCAAATAGCACCTGTTCGTTCTCTCTCTCTCTCTCTCTCTCTCTCTCCCTCTCTCTCTCTCTCACTCTCTCTCTCTCTCTCTCTCTCTCTCTCTCTCACTCTCTCTCTCTCTCTCTCTCTCTCTCTCTCTCTCTCTCTCTCTCTCTCTCTCAAAGAAAGGGTTTATCAGTTAGTGGACTGGCTCCTGACTGAAGGAGTGGCAAAACGCAGATGTGTTCACAGTTGAGACATTTTCCAAATAAACTGCATATATACTACATAGACAAATGCATTAGGACAGACCTCTTTCATTCAGTGCCACTGCCACATGTGTAGGGTTCGGGTTTAGGGTTTCAGCCATGAAGTATCAGACCATGTAAAGTTGCGAGTCACAGAGTGCTGAGATGGGCAGTTCATATAAGTCGCCAATGTTCTGCTGACTCAACACCTGCAGAGTTCCAAACCTCCTCTGGCATCAACATTAGAACAAAAACTGTGCGCCGGGAGCGTCATGGCATGGGTTTCAATGGCCAGTCAGCTGCATGCAAGCATTACATCATCAAGCACAGTGCCAAGTGTTGGATGGAGTGGTGTAAAGCACCGCCACTGGAATAGTGGAAACGTACTCTGTAGAGTGACGAATCACGCTTCTCTGTCCGGCTGTCTGATGGACAACTCCGGGTTTGAAAAATGCCATGACAATGTTACCTGCCTGCCTGCATTGTGCCATCTGTAAAGTTTGGTGGAGGAGGGATAATGCTATGGGGTTGTTTTTTTTTTTTTGTTGTTGTTGTTGTTTTGGCCTTGGCCCCTTAGTTCCAGTGAAGGGAAATCTTAATGCTTCAGCATACCAAGACATTTTGGACATAGGTATGTGGGAACAGTTTGGGAAAGTTCCTTTTCTGTTCCAGCATGACTGAGCTCCGGTGCACAAAGCAAGGTCCATAAAGGCCTGCTTGGGTGAGTTTGGTGTGAAAGAACTTGACTGGCCGGTCTGCACAGAGCCCTGACCTGACCTCAACCCCATCGGACACCTTTGGGATGTACCGGAATGGAGATTGTGATCTACGCCCTCTCGTTCAACATCAGTGTCTGACCTCACAAATCTTGTAGAAAGCTTCCCAGGAGCGTGGAAGCTGTTTCAGCTGCAAAGCAACAACTCCATATTAATGCCTATAGATTTAGAACGGAATATCATGAGATACTTTTGTCCATATGTGTATATTCTACCATTCAAACGGCGCAACAAGCCAAAAAGCTCCTGATCAGAGCTATGGAGATGTATTAGAGACAGTGGCGTAGCTATTCTGACAAACCCCATGACAGCAAGACAGTATGCTTTTTTTCGCTTTTTAAGCTTTTGTTTTCCGGCAGGAATCAGACTTTGAATCTGCGTGAAATTTAAATGATGAAGATCTGACAGGAAGCCAAGTCCTACTGTGTTCGTCCCATGGTGCTCAAGTTTTGTGGTGTGGTTTATATTTTGCGCATTGCTCACAATGTTATTCTTGAAACAAATAACATCGTATGTTTATGTGGTATTATTGCTCTCTGCTGCGCAGGCATGATTATGTGAGTGATTTTTCCATTCTTATGTGGATGGAAGCATTTTTTAAAAACACTGCCAGTAAGGACAAGGATTTTTTTTGGAAAACAGGCAAAAAAAATCTTTTTTTAAAATATCCATGTACGTGAGGATGAGGCCTCAGACTGCAACTGACTACACAGTGGGAGATGCTGAAATATCCCGCACTCTTAGCTCTTAGACACTCAGCTAAACGGACTAACATTAGTGTGCTTTGTGTTATTTGTGCTTATCTGTGGCCTTAAATGTGGAAGAATGTTTACTGAGATAAAGGATAAACAAGTATATCGCCTAGAACTTGCTGTTCGTACGGCTGAACTCAAAAGCTCCAGCCTTCTCCTTTCCTCTCTCTAAACTCTCTCAGTCCTCCAAGCGCATTCACACCAGCTGCACGATTAGGATTTAATGGTCTCAAACCACACCCTGGTGGCATTATCCTTTTCTTATTGTTTTAGTGCTTGTATCTGAAGGCACCTTATTGACACCCAGGCAAAAGCGGTGGTGTGCTTCTCTGATAAGCTATGTACCACACCGTCAGACCGCCCGCTGCCATGAATTATACAGCAGCACCGATAGAGAGAGCAGACACACATACACACAAACACACACACTCTATCCTGAATGTTTAGACCCAAGACTCATTTCTTTCCAAGCTGGATTTCAGAGAAAGCAGAGAATGATACGGTGGAGGTGAGGACGTGAGTGCGTGATCAATAACGGAGCCTTTGTGAGAGGAGGTGCGCCCCTGATGCTTCCAATGCTGAAGAATCAAGGCCCTAAAAAAATCACTATTAACCGCTGGCACAAAAGACTGAGTCAAGTTTTATTGCAGATGTGCATGAAAAAAAGAGACCACATTGTTCAATTGAAGTTCCCCTCTAAACCGGGGGTTTCTATGTAATTAAGAGATAAAAAGCTTTAGGAAATGTATGTCAATCGCGTCAATGGGAGAGTAATTATAGGACTGGCAATGTCGTCGTCCTTTTCTCGGATCACCCTAGAGTCTGGGTACAAGTTTGATCTGATGAGGTAATTTGTGTCCCCCCACAATGTGCCATTAAAATAAAACCTAATCTCCAAAAGTACCAACCACGCCCGCCGTGCTGTGTTGCCATTCAATGTCTTTTGTCTTTTTCTGAAACTGTCATTTCTTTCTTCTTGATCAGTATAGCCTCATGCAGACACGCACACATTATACTTGCCATGTTCTTAAAAAAAATTAAAAAGTGAACAGATTGTGCTGAACAAGCACAAGGGGGTCAAATCAACACGCTAAAGCCCCTTAACACCCCGACTTTCTCCTTAACGGCAGGTGTAGCCTTATGATCCCTAGGAGCATATTCAATTGAGGGCGCTTCTGATGGGAGACTATGCTAGGGGCCGGTGGTACGACAGAAATATAACACAGTAATACTTTCATAATATAAACATAACATTTTCACGATACGGGCGGCACGGTGGCGCGGTGGGTAGCGCTGTCGCCTCACAGCGAGGAGGGCCTGGGTTCAATTCCCCTGCCGGGTGACCGGGGTCCTCTCTGTGTGGAGTTTGCATGTTCTCCCCGTGTCTGAGTGGGTTTCCTCCGGGTTCTCCGGTTTCCTCCCACAGTTTAAAGACATGCAGTCAGGCTGATTGGACATGCTAAACTGCCCCTGGGTGTGAGTGACTGTCTATGTCTGTCTGTCTGCCCTGTGATGGACTGACGACCTGTCCAGGGTGTATCCTGCCTTCTGCCCAATCACTGCTGGGATAGGCTCCAGCACCCCCCACAACCCTGTCGGAGAAGCGGCTTGGAAAATGGATGGATGGATGGATGGATTTTCACGATACATGCTGTACATCATGATATTCCTTTCCTCTGACGTTTGACATGTTGGAACAGACAAGAAGCAACTGCAGTATCACAATTAAAAGTCACAAAAACTATGAATATGATGATTTCACACACTGCACTACAGTAAACACAATTAAACAAGGCTAACTGTGATCTCTTTGCAGTGGGTCAGTGGTATTTACGGACTGATGACACCCACAGTGCGCTCAGAAAACCCATCATAATGTATAACAGTAAAAGCTGTCATGTTGCCCTCCCCAGCAGAGTCATCACAGTTAACCAAAACTATTCCTTAAACAAAAACTGGCAGAGAAAAAATGTGTTTGCTAGATTTTCGATAACACAAAAGCTAAACCAAACCAATGTCCACCACAAAACTAACTCAAATGACATGGAATCCCTGAAACAAAGCCAGACAGGGTTGGGCTGTTCCAGTGTAGCAGACCAGCCCTGGTGCACAAATAATATTAATTCTGTCTTTTAAGACAAATCATCACTGCATTTCTAGTCACCTGGGCATTTACAGCATAAGACACTGATTCAAATTCTGGTGCTGAAAGAAAGTCCCCTTGAAGCAATGATGACAGGGTCAACACATACATCTGGGAATGCATGCGCCACTGAGCATAATAGTCGCTGAACTGAACAGTCGCTAATGACTCCATCCAGCTACTATTATATCTCCGTGATTCATACAGTCCCAGCACCACGCTATTTAGTTTGTCTTAAATTGATTCATGATCCACTTTCAGCACAAGCAATGTGTTCACACAGGGAAATCACAGGCTGCTTCAGCAACCCTGTTAATACCCAGATGGTGCACTATAATAGGCAAAAATGTCGCTGCACACTGTTTACACTCAGTGGTCACAGGCTCATTTACAGAGAAAGGGGAGAAGACTTTTTCAATGTGGAAGACAAAGCAAGCAAGATCACGGCAATAGTGCGCAAATTTGATCAGACATCTCTCGTTTTCAACATTTTTGGTATTAAAATTAGTAGTTGTTTCATTCAAGGAGGTGAGCTATTGCAGTAGGGATGCTCCAATGACGCCGATATGCAATATTTTTATAGATCCGCCAAGGCTGAAGACATTATATAAACATTTTGGGCTGAAATTAGAACTAAATCCACCTGGATTAGCACTACGGCATGACGTTATTGTGCGGTAGCCCAGTGTACAGCAAATACATCATCGAATATTGGTTTGAGGTACCAGTGACATCTGTATAATCCAGAAAATAAATAAATAAATATGCAATTACCTGCTGATATAACATTCCTGTCCTGTCCTGTTTTTCCTCGTTTCCTTCCCCATTTGTTTTCTTTAGTCATGTGTCCTGTGTTTTGGTTTCTTTGCTCCTCATTTTACTCCCCTCATCTGATGTCTGTTGGGTTTTGCTTCCCTTCGATATCTTTCCCAACTTTTTCATGTTCCCTGTGTGTTCTGTATACCTCTCGTCTTTGTCGTGTATTGTATTTGTAGTTCACCTGGCCTCCTAGGGGCAGTCGTGGGCTGGAGGTTAGGGAACCAGCCTCATGACCAGAAGGTCGCCAGTTCGATCCCCAGCACTGAGAGTCCATGACTGAGGTGTCCTTAAGCAAGACACCTAACCCCCAACTGCTCCATGGGCACTGTGGATTGGGCTGCCCACCACTCCGGGCAAGTGTGCTCACTGCCCCCTAGTGTGTGTGTGTGTGTTCACTAGTGTGTATGTGGTGTTTCACTTCACGGATGGGCTAAATGCAGAGGTGGAATTTCCCTGTTGTGGGACTAATAAGGGTCTCTCAATCTTCTAGTGACTAGATTCCCAGCCCTGAATTCACCGTCATCTCCACTATTCTTCCTTTGTTCTTGCTGCTGGTCCTCTGTCTCTGTTCTTTCCCTCCCATTTCACAGTTTTAAGTCGTGTTCTTTGTTTTTTCTTTTTGTTTTCTCTGCCAGTTCTTTCATGGACACTGTAAACTGCTCTCTGCTCCTTCACAATTCATTGACTCTGTTTACAAGGGCACAACTTGCAACTATGTCCTGTTTCCATGATATGATTCTGATGTCATTGCTCGTCCATAAATGAATTTTCATGTTAAGCGTAAAAGTTTACTATCCAATTTGAGGCAACACTACCTTACAAAAATCCTGTGGAATACATAACGTGCAGCATGAGACAGTGGTCTGTACAGTATTCTTACAACTCTTACAAGTACAAGCTGAATCTCAAACTCAACGAAGTTTTGAATTGACAGTCATTAATAATGTACAACACGCTGTGTACATTAATGTGTAAAGTGCAAAGTGCAAAGAGTGCAAAGAGTGCAAAGATGTGCAAATCATGTAAACTTTATATTTAACTGAAAATAGTACAACATACCACTTGAGAAATTTTATAGTGTTTTTTTTAATCTACATGCCCATTCTGAATTTGATGCTGGCAACATGTTTCAAAAGAGTTGGGACAGTTAAATTGTCTGATGCTAAAAAAAAAAACATCTCACAGCTAATTCGGTTCATCGGCAGCAGGTCAGTAACATGATTGGGAATAAATGCAAGGTAACCAATGCTGACTGGCTCCCAGGCAGCACTGCATTAAAAACTGCATGGGCTCAAGGAGACTTACGAACACCACGAACTGTGAACACGGTTTGATGCTGCAACAATACAAGTTAAAATTCTACCATGCAAAGAAGAAACTATATAAACAGGACCCAGAAATAATGCCACCTTCTATGGGCCCTAGCTCATTTTAAATGGACTATCTAATATTTTTGGAAATCCATAAAATTAAGGCGAGGGACTATCCAGCTTGTTATCAGCACACAGTTCAAAAGCTAGCATCCGTAATGATCTGGGGGTGCATTAGTGCACAAGGCATGAGTGACTTGAAATTCTGTGCAGGCACAATTAATGCTGAATGACCTATACTTGGGGGCAGTCATGGGCTGGAGGTTAGGGAGCTGGCCCTGTGACCGGAAGGTTGCCGGTTCAATCCCCAGGGCCGACAGTTCATGACTGAGGTGTCCTTGAGCAAGACACCTAATCCCCAACTGCCGTGGATAGGGCTGCCCACCGCTACGGGCAAGTGTGCTCACTGCCCCCTAGTGTGTATGTGGTGTTTCACTTCACTGATGGGTTAAATGCAGAGGTGGAATTTCCCCGTTTGTGGGATCAAAAAAGTATCACTTAACTTATACAGATGTTGGGGCAACATATTTTGCCATCCGAACGATGTCTTTGTCAGGGAAGGCCTTGCTTATTGCAACAAGACAATGCCAAACCTCATTCTGCACGTACTACAACAGCATGGCTTTGTAGTAAAAGAGTCTGGCTGCTAAACTGACCAGCCTGCAATCCAGACCGGTCACCCACATTATGAAACGCAAAATACAACAAAGGAGACCTGAAATGTTGAGCAGCTGAAATCCCATATCAAGCAAGGATGGGGAAACATTTCATGTTCAAAACTACAGCAATTTGTCTTCCTCAGGTCCCAGATGCTTATAGAGTGCTGTTAAAAGAAGAGGTGATGAAACACAGCGGTAAACAAGCATCGGTCACAACTTTTTTAACTGCATTGCTGGCATCAAATTCAAAATCGGCATGTATTTTTCAACAAACAAAATTTCTTAGTTTCAACATCTAATACTTTGTCGTATTTTCAATTAAATGTAGGGTTTAAATGATTTGCACATCACTGCATTCACTTACATTATGCACAGCGTCCAGACTTTTTTGGAAACGAGACCACTAATTTTATTCAATATTGCTTTCTGAATGTTTGTAGTGGACAACCAGACCTATTTGCAAGGTGGTTTTAGACAGTTAATGTTTTTATTTATTCCCATTACCATTCATGGTACCCGATGAAGCGTTACAGTGCAAAATAAACTGCACTATGGCTGGCTGCCCAACGGCAAGCTGCCTTCACTGAGCACCGTCAACAATCAGTTAAGGCTCTTATAACAAACCAGATTAACTTTGTAAACATTTCATAGCTTCGGCCTTGAGACTTGTGGACTCTGGGCGTAAAGGCGTATGTTATTATAACATTTTAAAACCAATGTTTTGGTTTTGAGGTCTTTTTTTTAAATCATGAACTGGACAGGCTTCCTAGTGGCACAGGCAGAAGTGATGGAACCCAAAATCAAGAAGTTGGATTTACAGGTATATTTTTGTTCAACAAGGTACAAACAGTGTAAACGTACTTTCAAAGGTACAGTAATGCTCTTAAGGTCCAACTGTATACCTTTAATAAGTCTGTCCCAGGCAAAGGTGTGTATTTGTTCATTTTCATAACTTTATATCTTGAAACAGAAAAACAAAACTTAAAGTCCCTCCAACTTAAATATTGTAATGGAATATAGTACAATTATGTTCTTTAACTTAAGGTACTGAGGAAGTACCTCAGTGATGTTAAGGGTTACAACACCAGTGATAGTTTAGCCTTTTTCTCTGAGACTGTGTCCGAGAGTCTTGAGTCTGCAGCTTGAACATTGGCTAGAAATCAGTACCTACTGAGCATGGTTCAGCTCAGTCTAATGATTTTCTGGCTCAACTACACCTGACAACTTGCCTCTTAATTGCCAACTTTAGTGGATGTGTTTGAGCAGGAGAACCACCCAGCTGTGCTGGACACTGGGCCTCTAGGATTTGAGTTCAAGACCCGTGGTTTAAGCACCGGCCCTATTGTTTGAGGCCACAGACAGCTGTGGCTGGGAGTCCAAGAGAGCATAATTGGCCTGGTTTTCTCAGTGGTTAACTCAGCAAGATGCTAGCCAACCTAAGCATTTGATTCTTCACCTTCATTCTTGAGGCATAGGCAGGGGAAGGTCTGTGCATGGACCACTGTTGTAAGAATACACACAGGGCCCATCCAGAGATTTGAGCACACATAGCTTTCCTCTCCTTCTCTGCGCAGTTTGTTATTGTGCTCTAAAACGAGCAGAGTTCAGTAATGAAAAGCATTCGTCTTCGCGGTAATCAATTCAAAGTTAATTAAACTCGTATGTAGGCACGCTATAGATACGTCTGCGCCGTGCATCACAGCGGTGGCAGCCCACAGCCTGCTTTTGAGTTCAGTGTAATTACCTCGTGAGGCAAGGTCATGCAGGGTCAGAAGAACAGTGGTTTCTCCTGCAACCCCCTTGATACTCAACTCAAAAAAACCCCCAAAAAAGTAATGGGTTTTACTGTCTGGATAAACACGGATGCTCAGCTCAGGGCAGACCAAGTAAAGACAGATTGCATTATCAGGAAGATCATAGATGCCATGAGGACAAAGTTTTTTCCTAATTAGTGGACACTGCACACAGACTTTCACCACTTGATGACACAAGAAGCGTATTCGTTTATCTTGCGTCCAGTCATAAACGACCCAGATTTGACAGAAAGCAGACAAGTACATCGCTGACCTTGCTAATTAAAGTTAAGTGATACTTTTTTAATCCCACAAACGGGGAAATTCCACCTCCGCATTTAACTCATCTGTGAAGTGAAACACCACATACACACTAGTGAGCACACACACACTAGGGGGCAGTGAGCACACTTGCCCGGAGCAGCGGGCAGCCCTATCCACGGCGCCCGGGGAGCAGTTGGGGGTTAGGTGTCTTGCTCAAGGACACCTCAGTCATGGACTGTCAGCGCTGGGGATCGAACCAGCAACCTTCCGGTCACAGGGCCATTTCCCTGACCTCCAGCCCACGACTGCCCATAAGCCGTAAACCTAGGTCTCTATTCCAAAGGTGGAAATCAAAGCAAAACCAAATGTACTTTTAACTCAGAGAGCACAGAGTTATTATTAGGGCCGTGTCTTACAGTAAATCATTAAGCTGTTGCTTAGGGTCCCCAAGCCTAAGAGATGTGTCTTTATTTTGAATATTTTTTTTAAATTTAATTTGTATATCACTGCTGTTGGAAGAAAACCTCATATCTCCAAAATGGTAACTTTACATACTCTACTGTCAATGTAAGTCAATGGAACCAGACTTTTTTCCAACTCGTTTTGATTTTCACATTATATCAAAAACTGAAAAACGACATAAAAAGAGATACGAGGTTTTCTTCCGACAGCAACGAGATACAATTTAATATACTGTAATTCTCTTGTATCTAGTTATTTATTGTATTATTTTCCTTATCTTAGCAGTTAGTTAAAATTCAAAATTAATATTTTATTATTTTTTGCGTACAAAATAATATGATTGTGGTGTGTTGGGCTACAACATTAATTTAGCTAGCTAGCAATGCTGAAGCAAGCAAACGTTTAGCCTATCATGTTTATCCTTAAACGCTTTAATTATAAGAAAATACTAAATATAGTTTACCTAAACGGTGTCATTTTTTACATGCATACAAAAACGATCAATCGGAAAAAATAAAAACACTGAAAACAATGTTATTGTAACATAAATAAGGAGAATTGTGCAAATGCTCTGCAAATGCTCTTTAGGGCTGAGCGAGACTGTCACCAGTCTTCGGTAACGTCTGTCCAGCCAGTATACCAAATAAACTAAGTAACATTTCACACACGTTCTGTATCAACAGACCGGCGTCTGAACTTCTGGCTCTTTCTGTTTGTTTCTATGTTAAACAGCGACAAATGCATGACAATAATGTATCGGCACAAAAAGAACTTTTCGCCGAATCCCATAATCAATCCTGATAAACCAAGTCCTCCACTTACAAACACAAACGGACTGATTCAAAGCTTCAAATCTGCACTTTCAGCAGAAGGTCTACATTTGTTACAATTAGCCATGAATGGGAAAACATTGCTGGTGATAACTGCGGCTTCTAAGGCTTAGCTTAAGTTTTCCTCTCTGTGGAAAATCCTCCCACGCTTCTGATCAGAGGCCGTCCCACTGGCATCTGCGCTGCAGCAGGTGTGATACGGTAATGTGGAGTCTGCTGTGGCGGTGATAGCAGAACCACAGGCTTTCCAGCTCTCTCCATGTTCAACCTTTCACGGCTGCATCCTGCTCCAGGTGGGGGGAGGGGGAGAGGGGTTCACCTCTGGACCATGTCCAACCTGCCTCAGCGGGAAGACGTGTCCAGGGCTCCAAATTAGCACCAAGACGAGTGTGGAACGGGGAATTTGGCTCGTCACTCTGCTCTCTCCCACACGTGGGTTGATTTTCTACCGTGTGGGGTCGGACATACGTCTCAGGGGCCGTTTATCTCTGTATTCCTGACAAAGTCAGGACACGTTTACTCTGAAAATGCATGAACGCAAACGGACACAGAAACGAGAAGGTAAAAATACTTTTTGCTCTTGCGAGGGTTCTAATCAGGCCCAATGTCATTTCCCCCCAAAAGTTAAAACAAAGCCACATCAACAAACAGTCATCTCTCAACTCCCCGCTCAGCAGATGTCTGCCCGCGTTATGCTGTGATTACTCTCCTGACAAAGCGAAGCTCTATTAATCTAGACTGCTAATTACAACTCCTTGTAGCTTAACAAAGCCGCTCATTACCGGACGTTCCCGAAGGTGACAAATTATTTAAATTACATTTATTTAATTGGAAAATCATAAACAGCGTAGCGGGCAGGAAGCTGAGGCATGACGAGAGGCCAAGAAGAGGCCGGAGGGAGACCAAAGCTGCTGGCACTGTGCCAACCACCTGCCCAGCGGGCACTGATTAGTACCGCCCTTGTGGGAACTCTACAGAGGCTCAAAGCCTCGGGCCATCTGTAGAGGAGGTGCTTCCCTCGTTTCAGGACAGAAAAAAACGTAGTGACGTGAAGAGGTCACTGAAGCAAACGATTGAATACAGGCCACTCACTATGGAAGGAGTTCCCCTGGACAGACGGTTAACCAATAAGGCAGTTTTGGCATTGTTACACTGTATGGTCCAACAAATCTATAGACACTTTAAAAGCCTTATTCAGATGAGATGAGAAATTTACATGGGCTCTTGGGGTAATTTCCTCTTTTAAAGGTGCTGTTCGACGGTTTTTTTAACCATGTGGATCTGGAGCCATGTCAGTCTTTCTCTCCTCATCTTTTTCTAGCGTGCATATCGGAGTCTTCCTCAAGATTCTTTCTGAAAAGCCAAATGATAAATGGACGCTTTTGAAGAATCATTCCAGCGTCTGGGTGGTAAAACATTTTTCTCAGGAGAAGAAAGAGAAAAAAACGAGATACTGCCGGCTCATTAAAGGGGCAATTACAATGGCGGCTGCAGAAAAAAAACCTACGGCCATATGCAAAAGTTTAGGAGCTCCTGGTCAAATGACCTTGTTGATTTTCAAATAAATTGTGCACTAAAATTAGTAGATAAACGGCACATTTAAGTTGGGGTGTTTCAACTTCTGTACACAACTGTATAATATGGACGCTGACAAAAGGGACACTGAGTGCAGATTCAAGCTAGATGCACCTGAAATTTCTATGAGCTCCACGCTTAAGCAGTCGGTAGCAGCACTCTGAGAGTTTGCGTGGTCTGCTGCTTTGTAATCGACCTGTCGTTGCTGCTAGATGCTTCCATTTCACGATAATAGCACTCACAGTTGACTGTGACGGACCAAGAAGGGCAGAAATTTTTCAAACTCACTTGTGGCAAAGGTGGCATCCTAAAAGGTGGTGTCCACATACTTTTGGCTGTACTCTGAGTGCATCCTTTATATTTACACTTAAGTAACACCAGGTTAAAATGCACCCCCTGGTTTGAGTGATCACATCTAAATCTATTTTATCCTGAGAATCTGCATTTTTATGTGCATAACCCCTATCCAGATATAAAGCAGGCGTGAGTGGGGTCATTATTTCTCCGTTCTTTACCGTTGTCAGTGCAACCACACTTCAGCAGCTCAACAATATAAATGTCAACACAGGGAGGAACTGTCAGATTGAGTTGGTGCTAAAATAACAAACAAAACAAAAGCTAACTAGGTAGCCAGCGAGATAAATAACCCAACGAGAAAAAAGGGAAACAAAAATACACATACGCTTCCCTGTCCCCCGAGCCTATCCAAAACCTAGAAAAAAAAAAGGCATTCCAAATCCTGACTGAGGGAAGCAGAGCTCAGCAGATTCATGGTTGGTTAGTGTAGTGGGTAACACCTTGGCCTTCTACCTGCCTTCTGGGGTTCAATCCCCCACCTGGGTAAACACCCTACACTACACCAATAAGAGTCCTTGGGCAAGACTCCTAACACCGCCTTCACCTACTACACTGTAGACTGGGGTTCAGTGCCCCACCTGGGTAAACACCCTACACTACACCAATAAGAGTCCTTGGGCAAGACTCCTAACACCGCCTTCACCTACTACACTGTAGACTGGGGTTCAGTGCCCCACCTGGGTAAACACCCTACACTACACCAATAAGAGTCCTTGGGCAAGACTCCTAACACCGCCTTCACCTACTACACTGTAGACTGGGGTTCAGTGCCCCACCTGGGTAAACACCCTACACTACACCAATAAGAGTCCTTGGGCAAGACTCCTAACACCGCCTTCACCTACTACACTATAGACTGGGGTTCAGTGCCCCACCTGGGTAAACACCCTACACTACACCAATAAGAGTCCTTGGGCAAGACTCCTAACACCGCCTTCACCTACTACACTGTAGACTGGGGTTCAGTGCCCCACCTGGGTAAACACCCTACACTACACCAATAAGAGTCCTTGGGCAAGACTCCTAACACCGCCTTCACCTACTACACTGTAGACTGGGGTTCAGTGCCCCACCTGGGTAAACACCCTACACTACACCAATAAGAGTCCTTGGGCAAGACTCCTAACACCGCCTTCACCTACTACACTGTAGACTGGGGTTCAGTGCCCCACCTGGGTAAACACCCTACACTACACCAATAAGAGTCCTTGGGCAAGACTCCTAACACCGCCTTCACCTACTACACTGTAGACTGGGGTTCAGTGCCCCACCTGGGTAAACACCCTACACTACACCAATAAGAGTCCTTGGGCAAGACTCCTAACACCGCCTTCACCTACTACACTGTAGACTGGGGTTCAGTGCCCCACCTGGGTAAACACCCTACACTACACCAATAAGAGTCCTTGGGCAAGACTCCTAACACCGCCTTCACCTCCCTGTATAAAATGATCAAATTGTAAGTCGCTCTGGATAAGAGCGTCTGCCAAATGCCGTAAATGTAAACGTAAAAAATGGAAATTTCATTGAGTAAGACCGAAATACAATGCTGTGAAAGAGGCCTGGGGCAGCACAGACGCATGGAAGGACATGCCAGATCAAACACAGCGGTGGAGAAGTGAGAAGCGTCTGTGGACGGAGACTTACCTTCACTTGACCCACAAAAGCATTGGCCTGCTCCTCCTGAACTGTGAGATTCTGGGGCAGCAGAAGATCGAATACAGGGTCGTTATCATTGACATCAGTCACCAGAATGTCCACGGTGGCCGTTGAGGTCTGCAAATAAAAAGAATGTGGTCAAAACTTACTATCTTGGTTTGCCGGGACCACTATTGCAGTTTAGTCTTGTATTTGCAAAAGAAAACAACTGCTGTTTAAGCCATTAACAGAGTGCAGGGTGACAGCAGTTTGGCTAGTTTAGCTATTATACATATCCTAATATCTAAGAAAATATTTCATCTGATTATTTTGACTGTGAAATGATTAAGTATTTGTGATTAATCTCAGTTTCTTTGTAAGCAATCATAATTAATTGCGTTTGTGGGTGACACTTTATTTAGATGGTCCACTGTAGATGCTTTCTAAATTCTCAGTCTGTCGTTAATTAACATTCAGCTAAATATCTATTAAATGAAACTGAAGTTCAAGTTCATTATGAAAGATTTCATTAAATCTATTCCTAACCCTAATCATAACCATGCTGTTGTTCATAATCAGTTTAATATCACCAGAAAGTTTGTTAGTGATTTAGGTACCTGTAGAGCATCTATAGGGGAACATCCAAATAAAGTGTGACCCATTTGCCTTATTGACAAATTTGAATCTGAAGCAAAGCATTATATTATAGCTTTAAATAAGCTTTTCACTAATTCATTAACAATATTTCATTATGCATGCATAATTAAAAACAGTTTGTGATGTCAACTCCTCCACGGATGTAGCCTTTCTCTCATAATGCGACATTAAAAGCGAATTCCACCTATTTTTAAAGATGTTGGCAAACTGAAATTGTCGCGATGTTATCAAAGCTGGTTTAGTGTAGAGAAACATAGCTTGATGGTGGTAAAACAGCGGTAAATTTAAGAGAAATACGTTTTCTTTGGGGGCTAGTTTGCTCCAGAATCCTCTGCATGTGCCTCTCCACCATGGATGCTTTTAAAAAAATATGTTTTACACCAAAACCTTGAATATTTCAATAACAATGTCATCTAATCGTTTTCTGTGAAATTCAGCTTTCAGTGACATTCAAACTGAACCCCTATACATGATTTTGTTTGCCTCTTAATGATTTCATTATACAGACATCAAAAAAAAAAAAATCAAAAGCCCTGTTTATTTATCCTTAGTTCTCCTGTGAGACCATCTCCATGTCCACCTTCACTACATCCATAAACCTTCTCTGAGGTCTACCTCTTCTCCTTCTACCCGGCAGCTCCGTCTCCAACATTCTTTGCCCAATATATCCACTATTCCTCCTCAACACATGTCCAAACCATCTCAACCTGGCCTCTCTGGCTTTATCTCCAAACTGCTCCACCTTCACTGTCCCTCTGATCTGCTCATTTCTAATCTTGTCCAGCCTGGTCACTCCCAACGAAAATCTCAGCATCTTTATCTCCATCACCTCCAGGTCAGCCTCCTGTCTTTTAGACAGAGCCACAGTCTCCAAACCATCCATCATAGCAGGACGCACTGCTGTCTTGTAAACCTTCCCTTTCACTCTTGCTGCTATCCTTCTGTCACACATCAGCCCTGACACCCGTCTCCACCCACTCCATCCTGCCTGCACCCTCTTCTTCACCTCTTCGTATTAAACGATAAATATAAAACAAATTGAGAAGACAACTCAACACTATTGGTCCAAAGGGATGTGGAGCTGTCAGAAATTTGCTACTGAGAAAAACAAAATAGACCAAACAAAGAAGCTGCTGGTGTTCTCAGAATTATGGACAGAAGAACAACAGAAGCCAAACATATGTACCCCTGATGTGTCGTTGTGCATGGTTAAGTTGGTATCATGCAAATCTTTCCTAGTGGGTACACGTCATTCATGTGGCCTTCCATACAGACTGTGTATACAACCCAGCAGGTGCGTATACGCTCAGAGCATACATATATGTGAATGATAGCGATGCAGATGCTGAGCCGGCGATGTGTGTGAATAAATTCAGCCCTCAAACTGTTGAATGAGATCGTCTCTGCCTGGCAGGAGCCCAGTGTTTGCTTTCATAAACAAATATCCCCTTCCACTGATTAATTTACATAGATCTAGCAAAATTGATAACATATTTGCAGTCATCATCAAGCTGTGAATAGAAGACTAATGAAAAATTTCCACAGCTGCCAGGCATATTAGCATTTTTGGAGGCTGGATGAACGGCAGAAGACAGTAGAGGCCAAATCAGCTCGCTGAGGCCAGGCTCACAATGATTAACTTGAGGGATTTCAACACAGGGTTCCTCAAATTCACGAATATGCACCCTATCTACAGAATCCTTACACGATTTACACTCGTACACTACATTAAACATGTAGAGCTCAATTTGAAGAAACATAGGCATTACCTGCATACACCTGTATAGAAAGGTTGTGCATGCAGTACTTCAGCACAGAGAACATCAGGTTCCGATTGAACATAAATAGCCTAAATGGTGCTGGGCCCACTTATGCACCATTAGAACATGCAGAGCTTTTATCTTAACATTGGCCAGCTCCTATTTCCTTTTTTGTCATCCTGCAAAAGTAATTGCAGCTCCCTGAGATTACATAAAGAAACGGCCACCTCTGAGACGTGGACCTTTACAGAGAACCACGGGTGAATTTTCTGAAACTATGCGCATTTTCCCCTTTCTGACAGTACTCTATTTAAATTATGATGACCATAATATATGGTTTTGTTGGAAACATTCAGGGAACGTCTCATCCACTCCGGGGAATTTTTTTATAGATCAATTAGGCTCCATCATCGAGCAGGCTTTGACTAAGTGAAATGTTTCATCAGATCTATGGCTCTTATTGGATTTGATTGCTGATATTATGCTACAGGCCATGAATGTGAAACTCTCTTTGCAACAAGAATATAAAGCTATTACTGGTTACTCCTCATAAACGTGACCTTCTCCCTTGTATATTCTGCAGAAATAGTATGAAGTCTTACTTACTTTTCATAAAATTCTATATATGCTGAAAAATTCTGGGTTGGTTTTCTGACTAAATGCTGAGTTGAGCCTATTGGGTCATTTTGATGAGTTATTTCCACAGTGCTGGGTAGTTTTGTGTAGCCCAGCCACTGGGTTTGTGGCTATCAGTGATAGTAGAAATAATGCAGATAAAATAGTGACCCTCCTACTTCTGCCTGGTGTAGCTACCCGGCTGCTGATTCATCTGTGCTAGCTAACACTAATGTGGCAAACAAGTGACTAGAGCTGGACGAAGTACACAAACCATGTACCTGAGTTAAAGTCGAGACCCCCAAGGTAAAATATCACTCCAGTAAAAGTAGAAGTTCCTCCATTTAGACCTCCACTGGAGTAAAAGTACTAAAGTATTTCCCTTCAAATGTACTTAAGTATAAAGTAAAAGTACTAAAAGAGTAATTCTGGCTCTGATGTCCTGTTATCATTTTTATAACCAGACTGGCTTCATGAACTCATTTCAGGTGAAAGTCCTCCAGCGTCTCTCTTGGTAAACCAGTCTTTTAATAGAACGTCATTAATTAGTGACGCTGACGTCTATTAAAATGATCAGAAGCACAAAACACTGAAGGTAAACAGTTTCCATCAGGGAGAACCGAGTGGCTCTGAAATCACTTTTTACACACAAGCAAAGTTTCAGTTTCAGATTTATTTACAACTTAGTTCCAAGTTTAAGTTGAATAAAAACTGGCTTTAAACTCAGGATCACAGATGAGCTCCTTTACTATGTTGATCTGTAGGCGTCTGTTCATAAACATAAACCAGCCCAAACTCATTTACTATAAAATGAAATGGTGTTTGTAGAAATTCAGAAAAAAGCCACGTCAGTCTCGACTGCATATGTGGACATATTTCTATATTGAGCTCTATTTACACAAAGTTAGGTTAGTTCATCATTTATGTTGAACAGACTCTCCCAAAGTTTTACGCTGCTGCGCTGACGTTGAACCGCGTGCTGCACTGGGTCGGTATGACCAACAGGTCAAAACCAGCTCTAAACAAAGTGACCGCTGGGCCCTGATTGGTGCTCTGGCTTTGCGCTTCTTTCGTTTTGACATGTTACGTTTTTATACACACAGAAACCAAAAGGAACGACAGATTTCTCAAAATGTAGGAGGAAAAAGTCGGATATTAGACTCTGAAATGTAGTGGAGTGAAAGGAAAAAGTCGCCCAGAACGGAGAAACTTCAGTACAGATACACCAAAAATACTAAAGTACAGAAACTCATTACATTTACTGAGTTACTGTCCACCACTGCTAACTAACTAAGTTACAAACCTTTTATATCTGCAAAAAAGCTGGCTTACTAATAATGCTCCTCCTCCGCCTTGCAGATATAAGAGGTTTGTAAGCTTTTGTGCCTACTTCTAACTTTAGAAACAACAGCAGTCACTTGTCTTCCTCCACAGAGTTAGTGTTAAGTCTATGACATCATGCTTCATTCTTACTAGGTTTTACTTCACGAGTAATTCCTTTGCTAAACTGTTGCTTATGAAATGAAAATGTAACATACAAGAGTTGATAATCTGTTAATAACACTTTTTAGAGCGTAGCATGCATAATATACCGCTGGCAAACACAGATACTGTTCTAGAGATGCTGTGATCCTGGAGCACTGCACCACTGCTGGAGCTTAATTTTCTACCGTTCTAACAACCGTGACTCAACTCCTAAAGGTGATCATTATCAGATGTGCCCCCCAGGGTTGGATTTTGACACCTGTGACTCTGCAGTGATTTCTCATGCACTGGCATCGGCTGAACCTTGTACAAACATTGGAGAACTGCAGGAAGGTTAAAAGAGCTTCGGATTAGAGGCCCTGGCCATTAGTCCTGGAGCCAAACTACTCGGTGAGACTGCCTATCCGCCCACTGCAGCCATCCCTCTCCACGGCCCCCCGTTTGATCACTCTAATCACATCTCCCTACAACCCATTTCCCAACAAGCTAGTTCTCATCATGTCCGTAAACTGCAGGCCCCAAAGGGGATAATATCTTCCTAATTTAAGTGGCAAGGGCAATGGGAAAATATCGTAAATTAGCTAATGCGCCCTCATGGCCATACAGAGTTCTCTGATAGGCTTAAACGGCGGCAGGTTTGACAGACTGTACTTGTAAATTTTCATGCAGTGGCTATAAAGCCTGTTGAGTTTGCAATATGCCGGTGGAAGGCTTAGTGCGAGGCAGGTGTGAAGCTGCCCTCATAAGCCGCGAGGCAGACATGCTATTGTTCTTTGGTTTGTCAACAACATTGCGAAAGGCAGAATTTCGCAGAGATTTCCTTTGCAAAGGCTGCAAACCGGAAAAAAAATCTGCCATGGATTTCCTCAAAGTGGGTGGAACACAAGCCGGCGCGAATATCCCGGGCATTTACATAAAACTCCCCTAAGTAGAAGCAGTCAGGGCTTTAGATGGAAATTCAAATGAAACTGACAGTTTGGCTTCAAGCTCTGCAGTGGTTCTCCATGTAGACCTTGGCCTCTGGGTTACCTGGACTATGATCATTCCTCCTCACTCTGGGCAACAGAGCTGACGGCAGCACCCTGGTCACTTCCTCCTGGAGCAGAGGTCAAGTAGCTAAGATCTGCCTAGGAGCCTTAGGGATGCGCTCAATTCACATCCGTCCCCTCTTGCACACTCAGGGAAGTTCTTTTTATTAAATTGGCTAATAAGGAAAGGTCACTGAATTTCAAAGAACCTTCCAAACTTTCCTCAATGTTCTCAGCTGTAAATGGAAGCAATGAGATCAGGGAGGGTGAAAAGGAGTTGCAGGTGCTCTTCAGCAGAGTGAAAATCCCTGTACCCTCCACTGTCACCTTTCATGGGGTGGCCCTGCATCAGCTCATCCCTTCGAAGGAGGAGTGAAGGGGAGACCAAGTGCGGATGCATCTGCCAATTAAGGTGGACTCTGATTAAATCATAGTGGTTGTTCGCTCAGCACCGCATGACAGGAGAAAGGAATTTGTATTCATTTCCCATAAAGGTCAGAATGGTGCAATAGCAAAGCAACACTAAAAGGTGCCAGTGCCTGTCTTCCCAGCCTCTGATATGACAAATCTGCTGTCAGCCAGCTGCCTTGACAAGCTGGAGGTGAGAGAAGAGGGTTTTTGAGATTTAAGATCTCACTTAACAAGGCTTTCCACCCCCCCCACGCCCCCCCCCCCCCATGCCCCCCCTCCCCACCCCCACCAGGGGAAGCATCATCAAGGCAGCAGACAAGACAATTAGGCGAATGCCCTTGGAAGCTAATGCTAAACCCGTAGCGTAATGATTCTTTTATTCCTTGCTGCTGTGGGAGACATAAACTAGTTCGTCCATAGCTGAGAATGGCTTGCTCAGGATGGCAGCTCAGTGAAGGAGCGAAACAAGGGAATGAGCTCGGTAATTAAAAAAAAAAGCCAGCTCTGATCGTTTATCTCCATCATCACAGCGTAATCACTCCACGGTGAGATACACCTCGTTCCACCGCTATTCAGATCAATCACGGTGGGCCCTTGGAGAGAGCCACTTAAAAAAAAAATGCACAGTGGGGACAACAGGCTGAGAAAAGGAGGAAAGCACAGGAGTCCGCAGAACTCAAACGACACAGATAGCAAGGAACGTCTGTGTGAGGGCAGTGAGATCCAGTTAACATGTCCTCTACAGGCAAGTCAAGCATGGCATTTTTCTGAAAATATTAAAGCACAATTTGTAATTATTTGCAATTTCTAATTATTTACTGGGGGAAAAACATAAAATGTGCCATAACGTTTGCACTGGCCACATTTCAGTGTTTAATTCAGCAAATAAACAGTCATGTTACATTAAAATAAGCATACATGTGTTCCTGAAGACGACATTTATGAACTTATTTTCAACAAAAAATGACATTTGACTAGGGCTCAGCTGTCATACGTAATGACTGTGGTGTGATGTTGGTGGTTAGTGCAGTGGTTAACACCTCCACCTTCTACACTGTAGACTGGGGTTCAATCCCCACCTGGGTAAACATCCTACACTATACCAATAAGGGTCCTTGGGCAAGACTCCTAACACCGCCTTGGCCTCCCTGTGTGAAATGATCTAATTGTAAATCGCTCTGGATTAGAGCGTCAGCCAAATGCTGTAAATGTAAATGATTGTTAGTGAATGTTCTGACACTATGTAACTGTCATAGAGCAGATTTTCAGTTTTATAATTTTATGTAAGAAAAGGGAGTTTTCTTTTTTAAACATTTATTAACATTTTTTGCTCTTTATTAACATTTTTTTCACTTAACACATGCAATAGAGGGTTAACAATGTCTTATGTTCTTTATTAGCAAGTGCAGGAGCCTAACGCAGAAAACAAGCACAGCATTTCTGACATGACAACAAATCGTCCGGATACCTGCTTTCCTAATAGCTCTGCAGCCAAAATCACTTTAAGGAGTACTACATTTTACACTTTCTCCAACGGCTAGCACGAACCTAGTGCTCAGACACTGGACTAGGGTCCATTCAATTCAGGGCATGCTGTGCTCCACTCGGACTGGAGTGAGAGACTTCTTTGTAGACAGAGGATTAGCTTTGAGAAGGAGTTACTGTCCTGCGCAGTGTTTGATTTACCACAGACTCCGATCGACTGACTGAAAGAGTGACCGACTAGCTCAGGCCTTACCCCGTCTGGCTTGCCATCGGACGCAGCGACGGTCAGCGTATAGCGATCTGTGCTCTCCCTGTCCAGCATCTTCGCCAGCAGCAACAGCCCAGACCTGCAAAGCACAAACGGGGACCATGAAACTCAGAGAAACGGCAGAAGAGGGAGTTTTACACTGGGAAGTTTACGAGCATCCATTAGCAGTAAACTAGCCTCTTGATTATTCACACGGAATGTGAAGCAATCGGGGTGCAGGGTCCTCATAAACAATCTGGGCCTGAAAAAAGTAGAAAAGCTCAGCCCAAACAGAAAACAGAAACACAATGAGTCATTTCCAGTTGAGACTGCCCCATCAAACGAGGAGCTGACAGACTCATTTGTTCCTCAATAAAACGGCAAGGCGATGCATTAGTCTTCCACACAATTACTGGCCAGCACTGCATGCCATTCAGAACAGCTACATCAGACTATAGCTGTGGAAAATTAAAAAATATAATAACTGTTGTCCCACAGCTACAAGCATTTGTGAAATGCATTGAGACTTATTCCAGCAAGACAGACAATGTGTAGTAAGCTTACACATCACTTTGGCACTACAGCGCTCCTGGCAGTGAAGCTGCATCATTAACATTAACCAAATGATAAACTATTGAGGACCATGTTTTTACTGTGTGTGACAGATTTACTGTTTGCTTTACTTTTTATGTTCCATTTAATTTTTTGGCACAAGCTGACAAGCGAGCCTGTCACTCGCATCCAATATTTCTCATCTCAGCTTTTCAATTAGCAAGGGAAGTTTCAACCCAACACAAAGAGTATCTTATAGACAAAAGCCGGCAGCTCCAGGAGGCCAATGCACTGACAGGCGTGGACTGTCTGTGTGAAACAAATGAACGAAAGGCGGCGTCCTCAAGGCTTCAGAGCACCTCGTGTGTACGCATTATCTATTCACACGAGCCATTATCTGTCACACATACACACACGGATCCTCTCCCTCGTTATGTAGCATCAATGATCAGCGAAGAAGATAAAAGTTCAGCACCGTCATTATTCTAAGCAGCAGCTGGAAACGCAAACTGAGTGGAATTAAGCTGAACAAGGGAATGTCATTTACTCCCATGTTTTTGAAGCCCTGAGCAACTAATAGACTATTGGGGAGGAAGAGAGAGCAGTTATCATCTGAGAATCACTCCAAAGCCAAAGCGAGGCAGAGGTTATCCAACTAATTTGATTTTCTGAGTTGGTGAGGAGGAGGACGAGTGGGTGGCGAGCCTGGAGTGTCTCTGAGCCACCTGACGAGTGCCCGTTAAGATGGGGCTTGCCATGGTGTCGCTACGTGGGTTCAGCATACTTAAAGTTATAGCTCTGCAAAAAAAAAATCAAATTTAAGCAATTTTTCCTTGTGTAGTCAAACAGCCAAGACATGTTTGGCTTCGACATTTGCTTCTTTTATTTTAAGGTTAAGCAGATCAAAGGGAAAGGAAGCTTAGAGTCATGATGTTAAAATGACAAATAAGGACCGCATCATGTTGCAGGGTGTAACGAATCCACGTGGTTACCATATATGAGATTAACTAGGAATAAGAGGGAGATCAGGACTGTCTCCATACTGGAAGTTAACTGGTGAAGTATGTTGCAAAACATTAGGGGCCGGTTTCCCAGACCTAGATTAAGCATAAGCCTTGACTAGAAAGAATTTCCTCCGGTAATTCTCCATTGACACTGGAGTGTAATCCAAGATTAAACTTAATCCTTGGCCGGGAAAGCGGCACCTAATCTTTCTGTGAGTCGTGAATGTGTACTTGTTTCTCCATCCATCCATCCATCCATCCATCCATCCATCAAACCATCCATCCAACAATCCAACAATCCATCCATCCATCCATCCATCTATAGCCAATTAAATTTGCATGTGACTTGAAATATATATAAGTAGCTCATCACATTTAATCACATTACTTTGCGTAGTAAATCATAATGAATCACGTCTCATTTGCTCAAATAAGACAAATGCAACTAAAAAAAAATACATGACCCTAAAAACAGATTTTTTTCAGTTTAAAAGTCAGCGTAGTGTTGTTTGTTCGTAGTTTTACACCTTGCTGTCACATTTGTCCGCTTCCTGTGAGCACTATTAAGCACAGCCTGCTGAATAACGTATTGCTGACATCAGTGGTGTGTTCTGCACCAGTGCTCTTTGGTTAGAAACAAAGTGAAAGCACTAGAAATACCTGGCTTCATCAAGACAGCCATCATCAGTTTGGCATTTAAACGGTGTTTCAGAACAAAAGGGCTGCAGCTGCTGAGTCACTCATAGTAACATGCAGCCGAATTTCAGGATGGAACGATATAGATGGTTTGAAGGATCAAACTAAGCAAATTAGTTAACGGCATTTAAAAATGAGTGGCAATAATCATTTATCATGTTAATGTATATATCTCTGTTGCTGTTGTGGGAAACAAAACCTCATTTTTGCCATTTTTCGGTTTTGGACATAATTTGAAAATACCTGTTGCACTAAACGTTGTATGTAAATTTCATGATGAACAGACCAAATAAAATGACCCAAAATTACTTTGTAAAAATTCTGGTTCCATTGCCTTACATTAAAAGTAAAGCATGTTTTTCCCTTCTCCTGTAAAGTTGCCATTTTGAAGATACAAGGTTTTGTTCCGACAACAGCGATATGCATGTATATATACATACAGGGGCGGGGCTTCAGGGGGGGCTGGGAGGACGACACGCCCCAGACCCGGGCCTAGAGGGGGCCTGGATGGGAGAGAGGATAAGATTTGAAGTAGCCGGGCCTCTATCACGTCCAGAGAGAGCTGGAGAAGGCGGGACCTCTCCTGATTGTATCCAGATGAGCACGGTATACGTCCAAAGGCTCAGCCCACCTCACACCACCCATCATTCATGTTTTACACGGGGCTTTTAAAGGGTGCCACAGTCAGGACTGAGTCATGGTTTCTAAACTTTACAAGACCGACTGACTTTAGTGATGTAGTGGGTGTAAAATACTGAATAAAATCTTGTTCTGCACGACCGGCTTTATTTTCACTCCTACATTTAACTTTGACACGCAAATTTTCAAGTGGATCCCCGATATTTTCTCCTTGTCAACCACCCAGCAGTAACTTCTACATTCAGTGAGGTTTCCTTTTATTTTTGACTCTTCCCGTCACCGTTGCAACCTCTGAGCGCTCGTTCTCCAAGTTAAAACTCATTAAAAACCACTTGAGGAGCACAGAGGGACAGGAGAGACTGAGTGGACTTGCCATGTTGTCCACAGAGAACGAGAGAGCAAAGAAAACGGACATACAGAGCATCGTGGACGAGTTCGCGGAGCGCAAGCCTCGTCTTATGCCCTTCAAATAGTAGTGAATAGGCCTAAAGCACTTGTGTTTGTGAACATGTGGAACTTAAAAGCTACTGATTTGAAATAAAGTGGGTGTCAAAATGATCCGATCGCTATCCGTGGTGCTGAACTGCTTTGTGTTGTTTTATCCTTAGTCACCATGTAGCCTAATGTTTCTGTTGTTCTCTTGGTGTGTTATATGTCATGTCCTCGATGGACTTCAAAATGACATAGATGTTTTCCGCGGTGCCGGAGCTTGTAAGCCCCGCTGTTGCGGGCATGTGTATGTTGTAAAATGATGTTATGATGAGCTTTATTAAATAATAAAGGGTATAAAGGGCCTGGTCATTTGCCCCGCCCCCGGCCCAGCTCTGATTTGTTCCGCTAGCGTATACATATGCATTTATTCATTTTCATTTTCCTTTTTCATGTGCATACAAAATCACTGATTTCTTTACAAAGCAACCTTGGGTACGAGGAAGGTGTCATTTAATAGTAACAAACAAGGTCCCATTGCCATGTTTCCAGTGAAACTGCCCCCGCTACTCCAGCACTCCCGTAGTTAAGCCACCGTTTAGTCACTAAATTGCAAGGTGGAAACTGTTACATCATCACTCGCTTGAATCAGTGTTGACAGTTAAGTCAAATAAACCATATTTGCTTATGTATATGGCATAGCTAAAGGCAGTAGCAGCCGCATGTCTGTACGTTCGTCCATTATAGATTTTATTTTACACTGCAGACTTTCACGTACAACTCACCAAACTGCCACCTCTGATGACTCAGCGATCGCCGGCCGCATCACAAATGAGGACGACGGAGAGAACAGAGAACTGATTCAGGACTTTGTGGACTGGTGTCTGCGGAATCACCTACAGATCAACACGGGGAAGACCAAAGAACTGGAGGTGGATTTCCGCAGGCGCTCACATCCCCCTCCAGCAGTGAACATCCAGGGAACGGACAGTGAAAGACTGGACTCTTATAGGTACCTGGGTGTGCACCTTAACTGTAAACTGGACTGGTCAGACAACACGGCTGCACTTTACAGGAAAGGACAGAGCAGACTCTACCTGCTCAGGAGACTGAGGTCATTTGGAGTGCAGGGGCCGCTCCTGAGGACCTTTTTTGACACAGTGGTGGCATCAGCCATCCTCTATGGAGTGGTCGGCAGCATCTCCACTGCAGACAGGAAGAAACTGGACAAACTGGTCAGGAGGGCCAGCTCAGTCCTGGGAACTCCTCTAGACCCAGTGCAGGAGGTGGGACAAAGGAGGATGCTAAACAAGCTGGAGGACGACTCCCACCCCATGCGTGAGACTCTGGCAGCACTGGGCAGCTCCTTCAGTGACCGGCTCCTTCACCCCAAGTGTGTGAAGGAGTGCTATCGCAAGTCTGTCCTTCCTGCTGCTGTGAGACTGTACAACCAGCACTGCTCCCAGTAGACCACACACACACATACAATCTA
This sequence comes from Pygocentrus nattereri, assembly GCF_015220715.1. Taxonomy (NCBI): domain Eukaryota; kingdom Metazoa; phylum Chordata; class Actinopteri; order Characiformes; family Serrasalmidae; genus Pygocentrus; species Pygocentrus nattereri. The sequence goes on along the minus strand of NC_051223.1, from coordinate 1,913,952 downwards.
CACATGCACACAATACACACACATGCAATCTACACACACACACACACAATATACAAACATACAATACACGCACACAATAAACACACACACAATATACACCCACACAATATACACACATACAATACACACACACACAATATACACACATTCAGAATGCAAACATTTTTCATTGTGCAATATGTTCATAAGTGCAATACAGATCTTATGCAACTCTTATTTTATTCTTATCCTTATTTTGTTGTAAATAGTCTAGAGATTTAACTTTAATTTTCATTGTTTATAATGTTTATAGTGTTTCCCGTTTCTATTACTGAGTGCCTTACTCCTGTTACTCTGCTGCTGCTGTAATACCGTGAATTTCCCCGCTGTGGGACTAATAAAGGATTATCTTATCTTATCTTATAGACAGCAGCATGTCGGCGTCTGAAACCACATATACTTATCCATTACTCAACAACTTGACACTCTCTTAATTGGTTGGGGTAAATCTTTCCATTGCTTGTCAGCTACATAAGACTTCAGTGCAAAACTAAGGAAGCAAACTTCAGACACCAATCTTGTCTTGGCTGATCGACTTAACCTGATCTAATGGAAATGTAAATACATTTCATACATACATGCCCCCTTAACTACCGCTTCAAAACATTAGGAACTGTTTCAGAGGTCTGAGAAATAAAAAGATGCATTTGCAGGTTTTCGTTCCATCACTGTCAAGCTCCTGCCTTTCTTCCCTTTTGAGAAGATTTGGCAATGCATGCATCAGTCTTTGTTGAGGAGACACCAGCTGTCTACGGTTAAGTACACATTTACAGACTCGCCTCCAGGCACCTTTTGCTGAATGTGTGGATCTTCTTTGCTATTGCATAAGCCACCTTTCTGACTGGCAGCCAGGCTACAGCTTAGCGTGGCATCAGCACGGAGAGGACGTGGAAGGAGGAGCTGTTGTCGGTGACGGGCAGCAGAGGCGGACACTCGTCTTCTCGTTGAAGGTGCTCTAGCAGCACGCATATGAATGGTAATAGCTCATAATGTTCGCAATATCTTGCCTTTGATAATGTGCTACCAATGAGCATGACCAAAAGCTGGGAGATGGGAGGGGACTGAAGTGGCTTATAGAGCCATGCCAGTCTGTGGAGAGGCTTATAAAAATAAATAAATAAATAAATAATGAACAGCCATAGAGCTCTTTCATATTAAAGTAATCCTCTGGTTCAATGCTCTTGGTAAATTATATATATATAGTGTGTCCATATATATATAGAGTGTCCAGCACAGTTTGATGATTTCCCTGCTTTTACCACAACTAAACAACTAAATCTGGCAGTTAGCTGCCGTATTGAATCAGGTGTGTTTGAGTAGGAAACTCACCAAACTGTGCAGGACCTCTGCCCACCTGCATGGTGCCCGCTGCCACCTTTGTTCTAACCTAAATGCACTGAACCAGATGCCTCATCTCTAGGATCTTGTAATGAGAATGTCTGGGGACAACCATGAGAAACTTTGGGCTAAATGTGGGTGGGACTGTAAATGTATTTGTCCATGTTTCACAAATAGAAAAATCCTGAAAATATTTCAAATGAAATCAAACAATCAGATGAATGTTTTCTTGCACTTGAAGTCCGGAACCAGTGGCTGAAGTCCGGCGTCTCTGCTGAACCCCTGAAGCCATTCTCAACACTGAAAACGAGCAGCGAGGCCGCAGCTTATATAACATATAATACAATTACTAATATTACTATTTGTGGAAATGAGATTTGTGAGTGGGAAGAACCTCAGAACAGCCACGTAATATAAAGTTTCTCTCTCTCTCTCTCTCTCTCTCTCTCTATATATATATATATATATATATATATATATATATATATATATAGAGAGAGAGAGAGAGAGAGAGAGAGAAACTTTATATTACGTGGCTGTTCTGAGGTTCTTCCCACTCACAAATCTCATTTCCACAAATCTCATATATATATATATATATATATATATATATATATATATATATATATATATATATATATATTTTTTTTTTTTACACATTTTAAAAAGGGGAATTACACTGATTTCTCAGAACTTCTATATTCTGGTTGTGATGGTTTCTGTAAACGGTTTAATGTAAAGAATCATTCAGAGTGGGCTGATGCTAAGACACGTCAGAATCATCACAGAAGGAACAAGCACATGTCCGAAGTGGTTTAATGTCTCTAAAACAGGGGTGTCCACAAAGGGCCAGTGTGGGTGCCGGTTTTCATTTCAAACAAGAAGAGCACGCCTGATTCCACTCATCAATCCTGCTGTATTGCAATGAAAACCTGCAGCCACGTCGACCCTTCACGAACAAGATTGGACACCTCTGTCTAAAACCTTCCTCACAGAAATTCAACTGCCTGATGCCCGAGACGTCCGTTTACAACAGTTTTGAGATGAGCATCTCACATTAAACCACAATGTTTACATCTCGTTGTTAAACCACGCATACATTTTCTGAGGAATTCCCCTTTTTAGAGTGTGGTGCATTTGGGGCTCCAGTGAGTCAAAATCAACTTGGCAAAGCAAAACCTTCCAAAAGGGTGCTTACGTTTGGTTGAGTTCAAAGATGGCGCTGGGATCACCGCTCAGGACGTTGTACGTAATGGGATCTCTTTCACGGTCTGTTGCCTGCAAAAGACACACAAGTACTTTCATGTAACAGTAATTCAATTACTCCCAGAGCTGAGATTCAGCACGGCTCCGGCTCCTGTGTGAAATCCTGAGCAGCCTGAAAACCTCTGCAACATTCTTGCATGAAAGAAGACTATAATTGGTTCCCAAATGTCGCTCAAACTCAATACTACTGCCTGCATTCACAAAGCAAGCTTCTATAAAATTTGGTTAGCAAACTGAGTTTTAAAAAGTAAAAAGTTAGTTAGGATCAGCTCTCTAACCCTTTATAGTGTTACTTTGAATCACTCATTAACCCTTATAGGTCTAAAACATTTTATTGTTTGCTATTGATTTGTTTACTATTGAGTTGTTGAGTTATAGTTACATCTAAAACTATTGAAATATACACATGTTTGTGATTTTCTAAAAAAAATAAAAATCTGCTGTAAACCACCTGAAGCAGGTACTTGATGTAGCGGAGTCTGAGGCGGTATGAACTGATCAATCACTGAATGCTTACAGTTGTTATGGCTTAAAAAGACACTACCAGATACTAAATGAACAGAACAAATACTTGAGGTTTATTTATTTAGGCCAGCCCTAAACCATACGATCGCGTCTCCAAATACAAAATATACAGAGATAGCTCTTTAATTCAGAGCTGCTTGGTAAAAACTAACTAAGCGAAAGTAAAAACTATCATCATGTTGGCTAAAAGCTTACTAAGATAAACGTTAGGCTTTATTTAAAATACATCATAAACAAGCTGAAGTGGTTCCGGAGTGCAGAGACCTACAGCATGAACTCAAAGCAAATTATGGTCGATATAGGAAGCTTAGCCAGTTATAGCTCTTTGTCTGTGACTGTTTCTGTGTTTGAAGCAGGAGTAGCTCTAGGATGTTTGTTGTTTTCAGTGTAACTCGCTCAATGAGAAGGTCACATGGTGTTGATCAGAACATTGTTATAGCTCTTCAAACAGCTGTTGTCACTGTAGCTGTCCACAGTGTTTGGGTGCTGAAACTGTATATCGAATGTGAGATCAGAATGCTGATTTTTAGGGGCCTAAAGGGAACTGACTTAGAAGCAGGTGCCTGCTCAGCTGTTCTATGGCCAGGCGTGCATTATGCCCTCATTATTTCATTTATAAGTAAGCAAGTAAAAGTTCTAGACTTCTTTTCAAGTCTTACATTTGCAGGTATTGCTGGTAACTCTCAATATGAATATATATGAAGAGCTGTCACTGCAAGTGAAGCCATCATGAAAGTCTAAATAAACCTATCAGAGAAATAGATATTAGATATGGCCAAACCAGAAAGTGTGTACCGATGAGCTCAGACACACAAAAAATGGCACAGAAGACAACAAAAAACAATTGTGGTTGATGACACAAGGACTCTTTCCCTAATGAAGAAAAAGCCCTTCATAACTGTCCGCCAGATCAAGGATATGTGCCAAAGTCATTTACATTTACGGCATTTGGCTGACGCTCTTATCCAGAGCGACTTACAATTTGACACAGGTAGGCGAAGGCGGTGTTAGGAGTCTTGCCCAAGGACTCTTATTGGTATAGTGTAGGGTGCTTGCCTGGTGAGGGATTGAACCCCAGTCTACAGCGTAGAAAGCAAAGATGGTAACCACTACACTAACCAAGTCCATCAAGATGTCGTGACGTGGAGCGATGAGGAGACGGGCGCATGTGCGGAGACGAGCGAGATTTATTATGGGCAAACCCAATATCAGGGTTAAGATAGTCCAGGGTGAATTGGCCAATACGGAGAGCAGGAGGGACAGACAGAGACCAGTACTAGACTAAGGAAAACACAGGGCTTAAATACAAGAAGGCTAACAAGGGTTCACAGGGCACAGGTGGAAAACAGGTGGGAACAATCAGAGGTGGAGTCAGAAAACAAGGGGGCCGGACTAGGAAGGAACCCAAACAAAGGAACACATGGACATGTAAACAGGAAAGCACATGGAGGAGTGGCAGATGTCACCTGAGTAAATGCAGAGAGTTTACCACGAGAAATAATAAACCCTTGGTAAGCCCCCCCCCCCCCCCCCCACCCCCACCCCCACCCCCACCCCCCAAAAAAAGCCTGTACAGTTCTGGAATAACATTTTGTGGACAGATGAGACAAAGAGCAACTTGTACCCTGTTAAGCATTTATAGCTGCTTTCTGAGATTTTGTGAGACGGGGCATTGTCAGATTTTTAATATCCACAATGTCCTAATGTACCAGCTTATAGACTGCAAGGTTATGTATGAAGTCTGTTCTGTTCCTTTGAAGAGGTTCCAAATTAAACTGCCTCTTTACCACACACCGTTCGCTGCACTGGAGCAGTTGGTGCGGGTTTACATGCGTCTTGGGAGCATCCGATTATCAGCAGTCTTTGGTCAAATGCTGTAGCTGTGAAGTGTAATGCCATGAGCATTCATTTTCCAGAAAACCTCCCACAGTTCTTTCTGAATGATCACTCTCCCCCGTGGCTTCCTACCCCACACTGCAGAATCCTTCTTACCAAGCATACAGCTGCAAGGACATCAACAGTGCATGTGCAGTACTCTTCTCCTGTTAATAGCCACATGGTTCACAATCCTAAAGGTTTGATTAAATGTACAGTTCACTTCAAATGTAAATGTACAACCCCATTTCCAAAAAAGTCGGGGTACTGTGCATAATGTAAATGCAAATAGAATGCAAACCATATTTCTAAAGGAAAATATTACAAAGACAACATATCCAATGTTGAAATTGAGAAATTGTTTTTGGAAAAATATATGAACAACACGTTCCAAAAGTGTTGGGACGGGGGCATGTTTACCATCTGTGTTTCATCACCTCTTCTTTTGACTGAACTGAGGCGAGTGAAATGTTCTCCTGTTCTTGTTTGATATAGGATTTTAGCTGCTCAACAGTTTGGGGCTCATTTGTAGTATTTTTCATTTAATAATGTGCTAAACGTCTTTAGTGGTGACAGGTCTGGATTGCAGACAGGCCAGTTTAACCCCTGGACTCTTACTATGGAGCCATGCTGCTGTAATACATGCAAAACGTGCCTTTATATTGTCTTCCTGAGATCAGAAAGGCCTTCCCTGAAAAAGACGTCATCTGAATGGCAGGATATGTTGCCAAAACCTTCACATATCGTTCAGCGTTAATGGAGTCTTCACAGATGTTCACGTCACCCATGCCATGTGCACTGATGCACCCCTGTACCATCACAGATGCTGGCATGCTTGCACTGATAAGCTGAGTGGTCTTTAGCCTGAATCAGAATTTGAAATGTTGATTTGTCGGACCACCGGACCGTTTTCTGCATTGCTTCATTCCATTATAAATGAGCTCGGGCCCAGACTAGGTGGCGACGTTTCTGGATCCTGTTTATATCTGGTTTCTTCTTTGCATTTTAAAGTTCCAGCTTGCATTTGTGGATGCAGCAATGAAAAGGTTTCCGGAGCCCAGGCAGTGATTTCCACTTCAGAACCATGCCTGTTTTTAATGCAATGCTGCCCGAGGGCCCAAAGAATATGGCTAGCAAATACTGTTTTTTGGCCTTCTGCCTTGTATACAGAGATTTCTCCAGATTCTCTGAATCTTTTCATGATATTTTGTACTGTAGATGATGAAAAGCAGAAGTTGTTTTACATTGAGAAGCTTTACTCTTGAATTGTTGCACCATTTGATCATGCAGTCTTTTATAGAGTCATGAACCCCTCCTCAAGTCTCTGGGATGCTTTTTATACCCAGTCATGTTGCCAGTTAATCACCAGTTGTGTTTTTAGCATTACATGACTTTACCAGCCTTTTGTTGCACCCATCCCAACTTTTTTGGAACTTGTTGTTGGCATTAAATTCAAAACGTGCGTATATTTTTCAAACAATAAAAATTCATATATTATCTTTTTACTAGTTTCCAATAAATATAGGTTTTAAATGATTTGCACATCATTGCATTTTATTATTATTTCTATTTTGCACAGCGATCCAACTTTTTTTTAAATGGGTTTTACAAAGTGTAATTTATTAGCTAGACAAAACGGGCGTCGGCCGCTTCCAGAAAAAGGAGCAACGACTGAACACAAGCCAACAGATGCTTTCTTTTCTTAATGGCAGTATAGTATGTTTGGGAATAAGTCTGCATTCGTGTGCAAAAGTGAAAATAAGTTAACACATCATCTGGAGTGAACACACCGCTGCACATTATTAGCTGTATTTAACAAATTCTGGAAAAAATTAAACACAAAATCTATCCTGTTCAGAAGTTATGGCACCTTATATTTGATATTTTAGCAAATAAATAGAAATTGCGCACAAAATGCGCATGTGGTCCAAATATGGAAACTACGCTGCAAAAGCTGTTTTGTATTTACTGTTTCTATGTTCATTCATATCCACGATAAGTCTCATCACAGTGACAAAAATGGGATATTTAACTCTAAAAGATAAAGAGAGGCTGGAAAACGATAATGTTGAAATGATTTATGATTGTATTTGGCACGCAAAACCACCCACATGTTATAAATAATATAAAATAGTACAAGAAAAATGTAAGCTATGGGCCCGTTATGTAAGATCACAGGCGTATGGGGTTTCTGACACCGTCTTGATATCAACACCCAATGCACAAAGGTATGTCATGTACCTCACAGCAGTGGTTGCAGCTGCTCCGAGTCATAAATTCTGTTGGTTTTGTCCACTTTTATAACAGTATTTCTTACAGTGACAGAAACCACATCAACAAACATTCACAAACGCCTAACCTGACGTGGTTTGAGGCAAGCGTGTGATAATTCAGTCACGCCGTTTGCACAATGCTCATTTGCGTGCATAAGCTTCCATCACTTGTTCCAAATCTTATCAGTCTCGGTTGATTGACTACATTCGAAGAAAGAAAGAAAAAAAAAAACTGATTTTTCACCAAACAGCACTGATAAATTCTCAACAATGTATCTGACCTGCAGGTTAAGGAGTGTGGCTCCAGTCCTCATGGCCTCACTGATCTCCAGGCTGTAGAGAAGCTGGGGGAAGCGCGGTGGGCTCTGGTTGTTGGGAGGGAGAACCTCAATGTAGACAGTGGTGATGGAGCTCCTGGAACGGCACCAATACATTAGATTACGACAGGTGCACCATCGCTTTGCAGGCTCACCTGGGGAACCGTAATGTGTCATTTGCTCTACAGAACATGATACATAAAAAAAAATGCAAATTATGTGGAATTTCTATTAGCGAACATCTGCCACACCAATCAAACGCGACATGTATTAATGCCTCAGATTCTTTAAGGCTTAGTAACATACGACTCACACTGTAGAACCCGACTCAAAGACACCAAGACATTCATTCAACTAGTAGGTAAACTTCCTTTAAGTTTAGTAAACAAAGAATCTCTTCTTTGTTTACAAGTTGACATCCACAAACCAAACAAACTGTAAACAAAGCCTGGTGAAACAAACATACTTAAATAAATAAACAGTATATTTAAACATTTTCAATGTAATGTATTTATCGAAATACGTGTAAAATATACTATTTATGTACTTAATATAAATAAATATACTTCTTTTTCACAAGGGTTTTTTGTATTCTGTTACTTTGGATGCACAAAAGATGTATTTCAACATTCATTTAAATGCAATTTAAGTACATCTAAACAGTTTTCAGTTATTTCTGACATATTTAAGTGTTTACTTAATTATACTCTTATAAGAGTCCACATAAGCAGATGTGCTGACTCTATTTAGTGATATTGAAATCTAAATGAAAATGCACTAAATGCATTTCATAACTATTTAATCATATCTTAATCATACATTGTCCTAATATAATACATTTAGTATATTATATTATACATTTATTGTAAATAATATGTATAAACACATTTTCATTTTGGAAGGGAAGACATTTAAAGCTGATTGTGCAAACTGCTCATAGGACCACGTATTAAATGTGCTACTATTAAGACAAAAAGGCTGTAGAAAGGCTAAGGACGTCAAAGAGACCCAAAGTAAAGAGAAAGTTCAGTGATAAAGAGACAATAAATTAAGTTCTCTCTCATTATTCCACAGGAGTATGCAGTACTGGGCTAAAGTCTGGGACCACCTATTAAATTAATTTTCGGTCAAAATGGCCTCAGCAACTAAATATAATATCAGATTTTTAACGTTAGTGTGTCCACCCTTTGCCTTTATTACAGCTTTTGTTTATTTCTACAGTCTAAGCTGATCAAAGAAACCTGCAGGAATATTTTTCCACGTGCCCAAAGTTCAGTCTTAGAAGTTTTATGCTTTTCATATGCAAGTATTCATTAACACAGTCAATGATGGTCAATGATGGTCAAGCCTGGGCCATTGCTCCGAGAACACCTGCAGCTTTTTTGTTTGATTTGCAAGTTTTCTCCTCTGTTTTCTTTTTCCTACACTCAGCTTACCACACATGGTATTATGTAGTATCGGATGTTCTTATTTGCACATTTTAATGAGCTGAGTAGGTGTAAATAAGCATGTTGAATATTAACCCTAATAACGTTTCATAAGGCTAAAAACTGTCACTATTCATTATGATTAAATAAATAAATCAGGGCAGTCGTGGGCTGGAGGTCAGGGAGCTGGCCCTGTGACCGGAAGGTCGCCGGTTCGATCCCCAGTGCCGACAGTCCATGACTGAGGTGTCCTTGAGCAAGACACCTAACCCCCAATTACTCCCCGGGCACCGTGGATTGGGCTGCCCACCGCTCCGGGCAAGTGTGCTCACTGCCCCCTAGTGTGTGTGTGTATTCACTAGTGTGTATGTGGGGTTTCACTTCACGGATGGGTTAACTGAGGAGGTGGAATTTCCCCATTGTGGGATCAAAAAAGTATCACTTAATAAGTATTAATAAATATTACTATACACTATAAACTTTCGGATTTCCTAACTTATTACAAAAGCACAGTGAATTCTGCTGTTTCTTAATTGATCAAATTCTTAAAATACACAGTAAATATGAGTTTTGTCCAGTAAGAACAATTGTTAGTTTGTCTACACTGTCCAGATGTCAAGTGTTCTTGACAGCTACACATCCTTTCAAACCCATTGTGTTGTCTTCCCACAGTGGAAAGATGGACAGAAACACTTGTGGATTCTTACTTTTCTCTATATCCCATATTTTTGATATTGTTTAATAAGTCAAATGACAAATGAATAATCAGGCCCCAATAACTGGAAATTAAACAAGTGAAGGGTGGTCTCTGACTTTTGCACAGTACTGTATGAGGGAGGGGAAGCCACAAGCCGCACGGACTTCTCATTTAGGTTTGTATGCCAGAAAGAATGTGTCCTACTACTACAAAGGGCCGTACATCTGGCCCCCAGTGTATAGTCTGTAACCTGCAGTAGCAACAGTATGGCTGTTAGACTGGAGCACGTTCCAACACAGCGTGCTACAAAGCAAATTAAGATCAACTCGCTCATACAGTAAAACTTGTAATACACAAACAAAAAATGTAATCATGCTTTCTCCATTCAGTTAAGCACCATCTGGCCAACCCAAGTAATTACACACCTGCTGCCTTTCTCCTTCATCTAAAACTCCACATTTTCTCCAATGCCTCTAACTGAGATGATCAACAATATTCCATTTAATCCTCTGTGATTCCTATCCATTGGAAATGTGATCGCAGCCAGAGTCAATTATGAAGGAGCTTGCAACTTATAAACAGTTGCATCTGAACTTTGACATACTGCAGCGGCGGGAAACACTGAGCGATGCTCGCTCGGGGTCTGTTTCAGCGCCGGTGCTCTATTGATCCTGCAGCCTGACAGAACACCAGAGGGCGGCGGGCAGGCCAAAGTGGACTGGACAGGAGAGGAGGTAGCCGCAATTAGATGGAGAATCCTCTCATTTCCGGCCCTTCTGAGCAGCAGATGGACAAGTGCGAGGGACAATATCAGCACGCCATCCAGAGCAAAATATGACACCCTGCAGTGCTGTATTGATCTGGAGAAAGGGGGGTGGGGTGGGGAGATGGCAAGCATTCCCTATACAGCGTATGTCTGGACAGAATAGGTTCCTCCTCTGCTCTCTCGCTCTCTCTCGCTCTCTCTCGCTCTCTCTCGCTCTCTCTCGCTCTCTCTCTCTCTCTCGCTCTCTCTCGCTCTCTCTCGCTCTCAACACACATACTCTAAGAAGTCATGGGTGATCATGGCACTCAAATAGTTAGAAATGTGCTCCAACTGTTTGTAGCTTTGCTAAAAATGCTTTAAAGAATACTTAGAAATGCCAAAACTGTTTCTGCTCTGTGATCTTCTGCATATCTGCTATTACTGCATGACTATATCTGCAAGAGCTTCCTGCCTTGCAAGGTTAAGTAGTTGCCGCTCATGTACTCTAGTCACATTTGGATATTTTAGGGCAAACAGACATTCAAAACAACTGTGTTCACTGTAATATATGAACAATTATGACTGCTTAAGAAATTCAAGTTTTTAAAGCAACAATTAGTCAGGAAACGTTTTCGCCTCACAATACAAAAACGGATTTTAAAGTACAGCAGTGTCGTGTTATTTATTAATAACATTCTAATTATTAATCATTTATTTATAACATAAAACATCAATCACTATGCATGAAGCACTCAATGATGGCATGTTGAATGTGTATAATGCTTTTATAATACTTTATAATAAAGTATTATAGGTGCTTTATAATTATTCGCTGGCCATCATTCATTTGAAAAGTGTTATAAAGAATAGTGACTCTTGCATAATTAGAACCATAGGAAGCATTATTAGGGTTTATAAAGATGCTTTTACAAAGTTACAAAGAGTATTAAACACATTTCTTATGTCTTATGAATACAGGCTTTATAGAAAGTGCTACCATGAGTACGTTTGCTTTGATAAACCAAATTAATTGCCATGTAAATAACTACACTGTATGCAAGTATTAAAGCATGGCCAAATTGGCTGATGAGCTGTGTGTCTTTCTAGCTGTCAATAGTTAGCAGCTTCCAAACAATGACAGCAATCGCTCAAATAAACAGATGTTACTCATTGCTGCCTTGAAAAGGTAATAAGAGCCTTAGGAAGCATTATTCGGGTTTATAAATGGGCAGTCATGGGCTGGAGGTTAGGGATCCAGCCTTGTGACCAGAAGGTCGCCGGTTCGATCCCCAGAGCCGACAGCACATGACTGAGGTGACCTTGAGCCAGACACCTAACCCCCAGCTGCTCCCCGGGCGCTGTGGCTTGGGCTGCCCACCACTCCGGGCAAGTGTGCTCACTGCTCACTAGAGTGTGTGTGGTGTTTCACTTCACGGATGGTTTAAATGCGGAGGTGGAATTTCCCCGTTGTGGGACTAATAAGGGTCACTTAATCTCATCTAATCTAAATATGCTTACAAAACACTGTAACCAAGTTACAAAGAGCTTTATTCATGTTTTTAGGGATTATGAATACAGAAAACCCATGATGTATTATATAATAAATGTGTTTATAATAAATGTGTTTCCTGCTTTCTTTTATTTTTTTATGTATGCATCTGTTATCACCAGCAATAACTGCAACCACCAAAGGCTGAATAAACTGAATATTGAAGCTTGATTATTTTTACCAATGGCCTGTGTCATTTCCCCAAGTAGCACAGAAGAGCCAGGATTGACAGGTTATCACCCAGATGTTCACAACAGCATTACACACTCAGCACAACAGCACTGGACACACTCAGTAACATTATAACACATGGTCATGTCTCTGGGCTGGTTTTGCTATTCGAGTAGCACAAGGTGGATTTCAGTAGGTCTACTATTACTGTTTTAGCCAATGACTCCAAAATGACTTCTGTTACTGTCATCCCTGCATTTCTACTGCTGCCTTTAAGGTAATTTACCTCCTCTGTGGGGGTGGGGCGTTGTCGGCAGCTCGGACAGTGAGGGCGTAAGAGCGTCCCACGGTCAGGTTGAGGCCTGGCACCACGGTGATCAGTCCTGTGCTGTTATTGATGGTGAAGTATCCCTGAGCCCCCGCCAGGATGCTGTAGCTTATCAACCCGTTGGGACCCTCGTCAGCATCCACCGCTGTCAGCTGAAAGCAAACCGTCACCTTTATTTTTGGCAGGGCTTACGCCGACTGGCTGAATGACCTTCAGCTCAGCCACTTTTCCTTACACATGACATGTCGTTGCAGAACGATTAGGGTGATAATATATTAACATTATTACTGGTGTGATGACTTTAGGTGGTGGAAAACGGAAAACCCAGATAACTAATATTTCAGACATTAATACATTAACACATTGACAAATTAACATCTCAAGATATTAGAGTCACTAAGCTTCTCAGTTATTATATCATCAGTCAACAACCTAAGCATAGTGCCAGACCATATAGGGTGACTACTTTAAACAAGATGTGAAAGGCAGTTCAAGCATTTCTTGTCCATTTGAGAGTATTTTAAACTATATTGTGCTATGATTTAAGATATATGATGCTAGTCACCTGATTTATGTACATGTTCCAGCAATTTTAAAGAGCACTTGTTAAAATAAAAGTTTCATTGTTTTTTTTAATCACCCCATCAAGTAGTTTTTAATAGATGACAGGGTCTTAATACATGATCTTAATTGCAAATGGCTTTTCATGAAGATGCTCGAATGAATTTGAAGCTGCATCAAGGCTAATTGGAGGTACTCTGAAGAACGTGGCCACTTTATGTATACCTACCTTATTTCTACATTCATTGTCCATTTTATCAGCTCCACTTACCGTATAGATGCACGCTGTAGTTCAGTTACACATTACATTCAATCTGTTTTATTAGCACCCTTTTACCCCATTCATCAATGGTCAGAAGAACCAAAACAGGACCACCCCTGAGAAGGTATCATTTGGGTGGTGGATCACCGATCTCAGTGGTCTTGGCTATACGTCCACTGCTCTCTCTAAAGGAGGAGCAAGTTAGTTTTTTTTAAATGCAAAGGGGATTTTAGCTGGTAGCCCAACAGCAACTTTGATTACTAGGCCAGTGACTCCTTCTAGGGCACAGTCTGGCTTAACAGAGCAGAACTGTTTATATTTTGCAAGAGAACATTTTGTTGTGTTCTCCACAAATCCATCTGACTTCTACATGCCTAACTGGGGGCTTTTCAGTCGTGCTAACTTATGCCGACCCCACAAGACTAATGTATTAGACACGCCAACCTTGTTGGTCCACCTTACATATCTAAAGTTACACGCCGTCTACTAAAGTGGTTAGTGAGTCACAATAAAACTAGTCAAAATTGGGTCAATATGACCGAATTTTTGCTGCAACTCTATCTAAAATACCTAGACTTGGGTGGCTAGACTTCAAAATTGTCATATCTAGTAATACCTGGTCAGTGGTGGTCCTGGAGGGTGCCCAATGCACTGATGAATGGTGTACAAAGGGGCTAACAAATTGAGAGAAATCGTTCAGAAAAAAAACTAAATACAATCTGTAATTATAGAACTACAAAATGCACCTATATGGCAAGTGGACCTTATAAAATGGACATATGCATTTAGATACAAGGAAAGTGGCCAGTGAGTACATAAGACTGTTCTGATTTAGCGTTGTGTGTTATTTCATAGCTCTGACTCAAAAAGGTGGAAAATTGAAAAATAAGGCCTCGTGCACTTCTACTAGATTTTACAGCGTTCTTATCCCACAAGCTCTCAGGACAAGAAAATCCTAAAATACTAATGAACGTTGTCTTCCGACTAGACGCAGACGACGGCAAGCTCATTCGAGGCACAGACTGGTCCTGACCTTTCGTGTCAATCACTCACTTCAGCATGTGAGGCCAAACTTGCACTGCTAGTGCCTGGACTACCAAGCAAGTTATTAGGCCGAGGGCTAGAGCGCCACACGAGCTGAGAGAAAGTCCAGCTGAAGACCAGCCTGAACGGAGAGAGGCTGCAATTATTCCAGCTATAAGCCCTTCATAAACAAGGTTGCTAATTCTATTACTCTGCCAGAAAGGAGTGGCTTATCGATTACCCGTAATACTGTTTCCCCAGGCTGCATGTCTGTGTAAACATTGACGCTGTAGGAGACGTTGGGGAAGGTGGGCGTGTTGTCGTTGGCATCGATCACCGTGATATTAACGGCCACTGGGGAGCTCTCCTGAATCCCATCTGAGGCGGTCATCTGTGGGATGGAGCAGAAAGATGTGATGATGAAAGGCTTGAATACAGCACTAAGGCCATGATGCAGAGTGGAGAGCACCAACAGTTCTCTGATGTGTTTCACTTGATGTTAGCAAGCCTAGTGATAGCAGTTCTCAATGCAGGAAAAGAAAAACAGCTGCATATCTTTAAAGCAGCAAGTGTTTACATCCTGCAGGCCGTCTACATGCTTGTTATTTTCAGCACTTGAGCATCTGAATGCTCACAGCATGGAACAAGCACATAATCCACAGAAGTCTGGGGCTATTGTTGTTTTGCTGTACATTTAAGTACATTATTTTTAAGCCATGTTTTATGATGTGTACTTACATGATTACACGATTAATCACAGAGTATAAAAAGTTGATTTAATTTCCAGTATAAAAGACATTAAGTAAAAGTAATTCTGAGGAGATTAGAAGGGAAACATCATGGGATGAAGACGAATTGGGACTTCAAACAACCTGGTAGATTACTAAGACTGTCCCCATTACACACACAGTAGTTTCATCTTTGGAAGATAGGAGGAAATCAAGTTCCACGCTAAAACATCCACAGGTGGTTCTGCGCATCCTGTGTAGCCTGTGAAGAAACAGCTGTGGGAAAAGAAAATAGACCAAAAAAAAGAAGAAAAAATGCAGACACAGAACTTGCTGGTGTTCTTGGGAGAACGCACTTCAAAATCAGTGCATTTTTTGGTAACACTTTATTTGAAGGCTACCTACATAAGGGCTTCATGACGCATTCATAAGCACTGAATAATGCGTTTATGAAGCACTACTTGAACATTTATTAAGTGCTTATGTCGGTTCTCGCAACCTGACATATGTTTTATGACATAAATGACATTGTACTGACATAATAAGAATAAACATTGAACATATTTACAGCACTAAATACATTTAAAACACTATACATAACTATATATGTCAGCATTCTTAAGACGACATTGTACTGATATCAGGTGAAATATGCCTGGAAACCCCCCCCTCTTCCCTCCATGGCATGGATAAGATGATTGATGCAATTATGTATAGGGTTTAAATGTTTAGTGCTGTAAATATGTTCAACGTTTATTCATATTATGTCACTACAATGTCATTTATTTCATAAAACCGACATAAGCACTTAATAAATGTTCAAGTAGTGCTTTATAAACACATTATTCAGTGCTTATGAATGCGTCATAAAGCCCTTATGTAGGTAGCCTTCAAATAAAGTGTTACCCATTTTTTTTGGCATTACTCCGATCATAAGAGACGGAAAATCCATGAAGATTCTGAGATCCAACTTTGTAGATCTGGAAAAAAGTCCCTGCAGATTTCTTTGAAAAATTAAAAGTGTCGCAAAATACTTCATAAAACACTGGAAGTTGTGAAAAAGGCAAACCATGAGCACGTTAAATACCGTACAATGTACATATTATTTATATATTATTAAATAAAGACATTAAATTGTCATCGTGGCAGCGGTTAAGTAAATGTGTCCTAAAAGATAAATAACTTGTACTTGATGTATATTCTGTATGAGGTTCTGAGAGGTCTCTGAGGGTTAGGCATGCATGTCCTAGTGTTTTCTTTGTTTTTCCAAAAAAATGAACAAAACAACTGTTTTTTTTTCCTTTCCACGAATCAAATGCATCATCTGAATGTTCAGAATCTGCTGGTTTCAACAAGATATAAGTAAGAAACTATTCATATGAAATCAGCCCATGCTTTATTATCACTGATGATGATGGTGAGGCCTAGTATGTGATATAATATTGCCGACAAAATTAAATGTTTTTTTTTTTTACTTGTCCTTTTTTTGGGGAAAGTCTTTTGAAAAGAACATGGAAGAAAATATCAAATTACAATTATGAATTAACACCACAATTATGGCTCTATATTTAAGGGCAGTACATTATGGGCCTATTCAGGTGCTTTACTTCCAATGTTTGTATACTTTTTTATCCCTATATACATATAAATACCTAATTACACACACACACACTTTTTTTCTATTTTGGCAATACCATCCAAGTCAATAATCATTTTAAAGAAAGAAGGGAAAAAATAATAAATACATGAAAAGGAATTTTAAAAAAGGGTGGGGGGTGGGGTGGAGGGTTTACAAACTAAAAACATGAAAATTTCTGACTTTCCTTTCAAATTAGCTCTTTGAAAAAAATTATTTACATTAACAAAGGGGAAGCATGTTCTTTAATTAAGAAAAGAGGAAATAAAAAAATAGGTCATTAAAAAACCTACATAAGTTCTGGGCGCCGGGGTCTTGATAGAATTCCATGATAGAAATTTCATGAATTGAAATAAATTTCAATGTCATGCCAGTCAAACTGTTGAGTGGGTTCAACAGACAGTCATTTTCTAGTGATTGCTTTCTTACTTGCAGCCAGCAAGGTCTTCAACAATTTCATATAATTTTGACCTAATTCTAAAGAATGATTTCCCAGAAAAAGAAAACCAAAGTCAAAGGGTATATTAATCTGAAATGTAGTACAGAGAGCCTGATGGATAGCTTTCCCATACCCAGACAGAACCGTACATTCCCAAAAGATATGGAAATGATTTGCATTAGCTGAATTACACATTCTCCAGCAGCCGGATCCTGAGCCTTGGTGTCGTTTCTGCGCAGATGTAATAAAGAACCGAATGGCATTTTTCCAGCAAAACTCTCTCCAGGTTAAGGAATTTGTTGTTGCCCACTGAAGCTGACATTTGTTTTCCCCATTCATCCTCTGACAGTGATATTTTCCCCTCCTTCTCCCACTTTTCATTAATATAAAATGTATTATTCTTCCTACAAAGAAGGAGTTCATTACAAATCCTAGAAATAATTTTAGATCAAGTACCTAATCTAATAGTTGAACCAAATCATTTTGAGGAGTCCTGTCTCTACATCTCATGGATTTACATTTTCAAAAGATTCATTGAAATAACATTGCACTTGAAGATATCTATAAAAATCTTTACATTACATTAACAGCATTTGGCTGACGCTCTTATCCAGAGCGACTTACAATTTGATCATTTTACACAATTGGCCTGACTGCATGTCTTTGGACTGTGGGAGGAAACCGGAGAACCCGGAGGAAACCCACGCAGACACGGGGAGAACATGCAAACTCCACACAGAGAGGACCCCGGTCACCCGGACGGGGAATCGAACCCAGGCCCTCCTCGCTGTGAGGCGACAGCGCTACCCACCACGCCACCGTGCCGCCATCTTTCCGGTCTAATCCGTAATCTTCCTTTAAAGACTGAAATGACTGGATTACTCCTTTGTGTAAAATAGTAATGCATGTTGTAAGACCCTCCCCTGCCCATATTTTAAAGCCTTTGTCTTCTTTATTAGGGGGAAACATACGATCATAAGCACACCATTTCAGCAGTCTTATTGAATCTTGTATCCCACTTAAAGTCATTATCCTTTCCCAAATTTTCATTGTAGGATTGATCCAGGGATTCTCCCTAAAAAGCTGTTTCATTAGTGTTCTATCAGCTATCATGGCTTGTAATGGGAAACTTACTGCCAATGCATTTTCAATTCCCTTCCATCCTGCTGTACAGTGCCCACTACTCCAATATTAAAGGCCTTCAATGAGAAGCATAAGAGTAGTCACGCAGACAGAGGAGGGAGATTCCTCCTTTTTCTTTTCCCTGCTGTAGTGTGATGTACTTCATTCTAGGTTGACGCCCCTGCCAAATAAACCAAGAAATCCATTTGTCCCATTCTCTGTATTGCTGATCTGATATCTCTACTGGCAGACTTTAAAGTAATCGAGGTGGTACATTCCTTTTGACTGCTTCTACCCTCTTGATTAAGGTGAGGCATGGGATAAGGTTGGACCATAGTTCACTTGAAACAAATCTCACAATTCTTTTGGTAAAAACACCCCCAAACACTTTATTTTGACTGCCTATTGAGCTTATATGCATCCCTGAGACTTTTTCGAGGGACATCATTTAATGTAATCAACTGAGTCTTTTGTTTATTAAGATTTTATCCTTGATACTCTTCCAATGCATTCATCAGTGCCAGTGATGACTGAGTGGGCTGCCCCAGGCATCATCTGCTAATAATGCAAGTTTGTGTTCCATACCAAATTTCTCTGGACTGTGTAATTACTTGACTTAGAGGCCCAAAAAATAAAACGAATAATAGAGGTGAAACTGGGCATCCTTGCCTCGTTCCTCGTTCGAACACGAATGAGCCTGAGAGCTCTCCATTTATTTTAATTCTTGCACTGGGCTTATTGTACATGGTTTGGGTTATTTTAATGAATGCAGGATGGAAGCCAAACTTTTTAAAAACTTTAAATAAAAAGGTCCACCTAACCGAGACGAATGCCTTCTCGGCATCTAAAGTAATTAACATTGCCTCAAGTTTGTTTTGGGTAATGTACCTCATTATATGCAGGGTTCTCTTTATGTTGTCCTGTGTTTGTCTCTGTGGTACCGATGCTGTCTGGCCTGAAGAAATGTTATTTTTTAAAAAGTGAACAGTAAGTATTTCTGTCTACGTTAGTCTGTTTCTCGTAGGTTGAACCTAGTTCAAAATTCTTGTGAGGTTGTGATGGGTTCAATAGAGGGACCTCCTGGTGTTTCACTAGGCTGTCAAAAAGGCTAATCTCACAGAGGGGCCAGAATGGAGCTGGAAGGAGAGCATGCTCAGCCTGTCATCTTTCATATGCAGCACAATGGCTTATGGTAACACAGATGTTGCAGAATGTGAGTCAAGTACAGCAACATTACAAGGCAGACCTGGTGAGAAGAAAGAAGTAACCTCTGCGGTAAGTAGAACATGAAAGGTTCTCCAGGTTCAAAGCTGTCGCCATGGAACGCTCCTATGGAGAAGAACCGACAGAGCAGGAAGAATCAGACAGAAGCCGACAGGTCAGCACAGCATCAGCAAGCAATGTGGAAATTAGTCACCCTCTTAGTGTTCTTCGTGCCAGTACAGCTCTACACCTCTGCAGGTCTGCAGGAGCATAGTTAAAAGCAGCTACTGCTTCACCATTATATTGATGCTCTGGTGCTCAATCCAATAACCATAAACATCTTTTTTTGCTAAACCTAATAAAAATATCAATTAGCATGTGTTTGACACATAGACTTGGCCTACGATGCCACCAAAGCACTTGCATTAATGACATAACACTTCTGCAGGATGTCTCAAACAAAAACATCTGTTGCCACCTTATGCTCATCTTCTGGTGCACAATTGAACTACTTATCCCATTCTTATTCCAATTTTGATGGTAAATCTTCATAAATGATGATTTTTTTAAGACGTACAAAGCAGACAGCATCTACTCTGTATTCAAATAAGGCTAGCTTTGGTTAGGGGTGAGGTGGTAATATTGTTCGACTTAGAATATGAATTTTGTTGTTAAGTGATACTTTTTAAAATCCCACAAACGGGGAAATTTCACCTCCGCATTTAACCCATTCGTGAAGTGAAACACCACATACACACTAGTGAGCACACACACACTTGGGGGCACTTGCCCGGAGCGGTGGGCAGCCCTATCCACGGTGCCCAGGGAGCAATTGGGGGTTAGGTGTCTTGCTCAAGGACACCTCAGTCATGGGCTGTTGGCTCTGGGGATCGAACCGGCGACCTTCCGGTTACAGGACCAGTTCCCTGACCTCCAGCCCACGACTGCCCCAATGTACCATGGATACTGTGATGAGCTGAAATAATATGGCATAAATTTGTGTTCATATCGCCCACCTGTAGCTTTGGTCAAAGCAGAACAGCAATGACTCTCCTGGACACCTCGCTAGGTTGCTATTTTACGCCTCAAACAAAGCAAGTATTGCCCCAATGAGTTAAAGTATAGGCCAGTAGTGGGTAAAAAACGTAGACCAGTATAACGGAAATCGGTGACGGTTTCAGCCAGTATATAATGTTATAATGCATTTATAGCCATTTATTCAAATAAAGCCATTTTAGACATTACGTTCCTTTTTTGCAGGTGAACAGAGGCATTTTATGTTGGAATGTTCCTTTATTTTTAATAAGGACCATACATAACAGATATGAACAATATAGAGATAAACCAAAGGCTCATACACACAGGCATGCGAACGGTGGTGACCCAAGTCATTTGTCTTATGCACGCATCCCATACACTCATGCTAGGAAGGAATTTGGTAAATATTTTATTTGTATTTATATGTATTATAGTTATGTTTATATATCTTCTCCCTCAACCAATCGATATGCAACTTCTGCATACTGCAACTCAAATTGGGACATTAACCATTTAGCTCAACAGGTTAACCTTGTATGTTGTACTGTTTGCACACTGCATTATCTGCACTTATTTGTGCCATATTGGTTAAAAATGTCATGCCAAAACTAATAACTAATAACTAGTACAGCAAATAAGCTGGTATACCGCCTACTGCTAGTACAGACACAGTGAATGAACACATTCTAAATGCAAGGACACTGTGGTGAACCTAATGAATGAACAGCAATGGAACAAAAGTACTTTCCATTGCTCTGTAATATCTATATAATACGAAATAACACTGCAATACACTACAGAGAGCACAGGGAGCTATGCATTGGTTTCTTTTAGGTAGATCAATCTTCACAAATTAGAATACTTTAGAAACAATCATTGGTCATTTCTGTTTGCCTCATTGTGCCAGAAGTAACTCACACAGTCATCTGTATGTAAGACGACAGACTAGGTGTACAGCAGCATCACAAGGCGGACCTGAAGCTCTTGAGCTCCCTGGGCTGAGGGCAGGTAGGCTCAGGCGCCGTATGAATCAGCATGTGGCGGGAGTGCCGTGAATGCTAACATGCACCATCAGGTCCCCTGAGCCACCCTTTCCGCCCGTGCTTCCAAATCTGCATGCGTCCCAGCTCCTCCACTGTCTGCTGTCATCAGGCTCACCGAATACGGGAAATGGCTCTCAACAGCAAGGCAAGGATCACATGGTAGTGGTTAATACAGTATGTACAGAGCAGCAGGAGGCTCCAAAACTCTGACCAGGCATATGATGTGATAAGCTGGTATAAAGAGGCCTTATATGTGAAAAAAATAATAATTACGTTAAAATAAAATTTTCTTCCAAGTGTTGGCATATTCAATCATGGTGCCTCTGACTACGTGTAAAGTAGACAAACAGCCAAGTATGACCAAGCAGCCTGCGGACCTTACAGTTAAGAGGTGGTCAGGCAAGGTCTCAATCAGTGTGCACCGAGACAATAATCTACCTTTTAATGAGGATAAGATGTAAAAGATGACTGTTGACTTCAGCAGGACTCGCCGTGATCACTCTTCACTGCACATTGATTATTCAACTGTGGAGACCGTCAAAAGTTCCTTGGTGTGTATATCACCAAGGACCTTACCTGGGCACTCAACACCACCTGGCTAGCCAAGAAAGCCCGGCAGCAACTTCACTTCCTGCGAAGGATGAAAAGAGCGAACCTGCCCCCCTTCCATCATTACTACCTTTGACAGGGGGACAGTGGTGAACACCTTAACCAGCTGTAAGGAAACTGCAACATCTTGAACTGCAGGACCCTAGAGGACTTTACCCCCCACTGACACCTTCTACCGCAAGCGCTGCATCAGCAAGGCGGCACTGTGGACAACTCCTTTCCAGCGCTCTTACAGACTCTTTACCCTCCAGCCATCTGGCAGAAGGTACCGAAGCACCCGTTCCATCAACTCCAGACTCTGTAACAGCTTTTTCCCTGAGGCGGTCAGATTACTGAGCACAGTGATGCCCCCCAACATCCATCTGGGTGAATCTACAACCTTTGCAACATCCATCATAGATTGATCACGCATCCTTTACCACCACTGCACAGCTGCACTTTAAATTCTTTACATATTTATGTTACGAGACCTCAATCTTTCTGCACAGCTTACAGTTGACAATGTTTCCAGTATTTCTTTCATCTCTCACATGCTGCTTTGATGTGTATATTCGCATGTGTGTATATACATATACATGATGCCCATTTGTATATAGTGTTTTATTGTCCTGTTTAGTATTTGTCATGTGTATTTATTGTTCTCTATATGCATCTGGTGTATTTACTGTACATTCTGCAATCGTTTCTCTCTATGTATCTACACTCTGTGTACTCCTGTGTAACGTGCTGCTGTTGTGTGCCTGAAGGACATTTCATTCCAATGTATACAAGTTATATTGAGGAATGACAATGAAGATCACTTGACTTGACCAGATTTGGCCTGAAACGAGATCCTGTTCCACTTAAGCCTTGATAAGATGGCAGCAACGATCCCACTGACACAAAACCAAAAAAAAAAAACAAAATACATATAAATATAAAAGTGTAATATTTGCCGGAAAGGTTAATCGCATTTAATATAAGGCTTCACGCTTCAGAAAAGTGTGACGCTGTATAATCAAATTCAAATGCTAGTTTCTATTTTATATTATAATATTGTTCATTTGGGTCAGACAACAGAAAACATTTGCTCTCAAGCATCGATGGAGATTTTCCTGCTGCATTTCAAGCTGATTACACGGTAAAAGTGATTCCTCTCATACACGGCAGACAAAACCATCTCAAAAGCAACCACACTGGTCAAAATGTTCCATTTAATATTCCCTTTATAAGGTCTCCAAACTCCAAATCAAGTTAACGTGTTAGCTTGTACACTCAAAAAGAAAATTAAGCCACAAAGTTTTGTATTTTAATAATAATGTATTTTAATAATAATGTATTTTAAACACATTTTCCATTCAATTTAAACACAGACATCCAATGTAAAATAGTATTATAATTTCTGTTTCTCCATCATGTTCAATAAACCTGAATAAATGAATGTTTAAATATTATTTATGCAATTATTTTACATAACATGTATTTCTAAAGAGTTAATAGTACCTTCTGCATTCACACCACAATTACTCGTGCACTGTTTAAATGTGTTAAATGACGAAACGTGCTAAACTCACAAACATTTATTGTAGCCCAAACTGTATAAAACAGTCACATTAAAGTTTACACATGTCTTGTAAAGTCTAATGTGAAAGAAATACATTAAATACACTTTATATATATATATATATATATATATATATATATATATATATATATATATACACACACACACACACACACACACACACACACACACACTCACCGGCCACTTTATTAGGTACACCTTGCTAGTAAAAGGTTGGACCCCCTTTTGCCTTCAGAACTGCTTTAATTATTCATGGAAGACTTTCAACAAGGTGTTGGAAACGTTCCTCAGAGATTCTGGTTGGTTATTTGAGTTCCTGCTGTCTTTCTATCATCTGGAACCAGTCTGCCCATTCTCCTCTGACCTCTCACATCAACAAGGCATTTTCGTCCACACAACTGACCGCTCACTGGATATTTCCTCTTTTTCGGACCGTTCTCTGTGAACCCTAGAGATGGTTGTGCGTGAAAATCCCAGCAGATCAGCAGTTTCTGAAATACTCAGACCAGCCCGTCTGGCACCAACAACCACACCACGTTCAAAGCCCCTTAAATCCCCTTTCTTCCCCGTTCTGATGCTCGGTCTGCACTTCAGCAAGTTGTCTTGACCACCTCTACATGCCTAAATGCAGTGAGTGGCGGCCGTGTGATTGGCTGATTTTGTGTTTACAAGCAATTGAAGCTAATAAAGTGGCCAGTGAGTGTATATTTATACCGTATGAAAACAGAGGTCTATGCTAGAAGAAACGTAAACTTGTTACTTCAAAATAAAACGCTGCCCACAGAGTACGGCCAGACGCCGAGGAACGGACACTTTGCTAACACTGTTACAAAGACAACTAAAAAAACATCTCTATTGTTTATTCAGTCGAATAGAGTGAAGTTGCACATATCAACCGATTCCCCATATGTTAACTTTTTCACCTCCGTTTTACTAGCTTACGTGTCTTCACCAGTACTGGGAAAGTCTCAAAATCTCACAGTGAATTCCTTGAGTGAACATGCCAAGGAGTGATGTTTAATGTGACCAGTGATTCTGTGGAAACTAGCACTGTGTCAGAGAAGCTCCTTTGTTTCAGCAGACCCTCATTCACTGTCAGCTTGAGTCATTTGTTCATTAGCACACAGCCTACGCTATGCTTACATCATGCAGGTGTAGGATGTTGGTGCAGGTGCCTTTTCACCAGGAGGTCTGGTATGAGTAAATTAACAAGGTATCAGATTGAGATCCAATACGAGTATCGATGCATCCCTACTTTGAATAATGAGCTGTCCCCAACCTTCACCGGGGAAAGAATTCTGTCATTCTACTTTCACATTATGAACTGTTTATTTACAGCATTTTAGCTGATGCTCTTATGCAGAGCGAGTTACAATGTGATCATTTTTACACAGGTAGGCTGAAGGTGGTGTTAGGAGTCTTGCCCAAGGACTCTTATTGGTATAGTGTAGGGTGGTTACCCAGGTGGGGCACTGAACCCCAGTCTATAGCATAGAAGGCAGAGGTGTTACCCACTACACTAACCAACCACCAACTATTGTTTCATTTCAATTCTGATATGCTGTGGGAGATAAAAAGCTAAAATAACAACTTCGTTGACATCCAAATACTTATGGGCCTGACTGTATATTTCTTACTGTCCACCACTGGTTATATACATTTTGTATATTGCAATATCATCCACAGAGCTCAGGCTAGAGAAAGTACATAGTTGCCATTTTACTTTCCTGGTTAAAAACGTTGCAGATTTTCAAAGCTGGCTTGTGACAACATGGCCTGTACAAGGTGCTACACAAATCAAATCAGAATTGGAAAACTGCTGGGAGAGCTGAAGCTGCAATATCCCACAGTGAGGGGCAATCAATCCCGAGCCATGACATCATCTTCCAGGGATCGGAGCGGAGCGTTGCCAATCAAAGGCACGAAGTTTTGGTGTGTCGAACCTCGGCACGCTGCCACCGCTAGAACTCGCACGTCTCAGCTCTAGGGTGCAGCTCAGCTAGAGTCACTCCTATCCGTCTCTCGGCTAAAAAAAGAATCCCGGGACGTGCGTCTTCACTCAGGGTCGACTGCGTCATTAGCATAGCCGTGGTTTTTACTGGGATTCAGACCACGTACGTGGCTGCATGAGGAGAATGGAGCTCGGCGCTTAATAACTAACTGCTTTCATGATTAAAGTTCTCCAGGAAAAGGTGCTTGTACAGGACGCTGTGGGAACAGTTAACGAGGGAGTCCCGTATTACGTCTAGGATGCGCTATTTATCTCCTTCCACAATTTAATTTTTCAATGAATGCTCTTACACTGATTGCTTACTCTCATGTCCAGGATCGATCCCAGAACTCTAGCTTCCCACTTTTAACTTACGTGTTGTACATAAAAAACCAGCCGAACCCCGAAAACATCCCTGCTCAGACAGACAGTCGGACAAACGAGGGCGCCAAAAAACATTGATTCTGAACACGTGTTGCTTGCCAAAGGATAAACCAAGGGGTTGAGATTGTCCTTTGTATGAGTCACAATAGGGTTTTATTCTTGGACAGAATGAAAAAACACTATTGTTCTCTTCCAGTAGTCATAAAATGTAGCATTGTGCAGTAATGCACTCTGTGATTATGATGTATAACAGAGACAAAAATAACTATCAGTGAACCGCAGACTGATGATTCAGAAAAATATATAAATTATTGTCCATACTGGTCTGTGAAAAAGTAAAAAAAATGGTTTAAAACTATTTATCAGGGCAGTGGGTGTGTTTTACACACTGTATAGCCTCTGATCTCATTACGTACAAATAAACATTAATACAGTAAAAAGAAACAAGAATCCTTGTTGTCAAAGGCATAATTACTAAGTCGTGAGCTGGTTATAGGAATAGTTATGTTTTCTCTTCTCCACTATATTCCAGCCATTACCAGGATTTATTAAAGAAATATTCCAGTGATTTTCAATTTACCGTTTTGCAACCAGATTTTTCCAGTCTAGCCAGCTTGCTTCAGCTCCTGTCTAGTGGGTATGAATGCGTGCCAATTTGTCTTGAATCAACCCAAGTGCATGGAACACTGCATATACATCATCATCTGTGATAACACACTGTATGCTACAGATGCCACAGATGAAAATTAGGTTGGAAAACATAAGCGCATTACTTTAAATATCCCCTCCCACACACCTTTAAAGAGTATAACTACATAAACCAACTATTGGCTTTTGACTACAAATTGTGGGCTGCCTCAAGGACACAAGTTATTACATTACAGTTCTAAATACACTGAGCCACAGTGATAAATATACTGGATTTATGATTTGCCGATTAGAGCTAGACCTTTAATTTGCAAAACATGGTCAATAAACAAAACAAAAAAACCCCACAAATATATAATATTAATTTATGCTAGCACCTCTAAGAGTTTTCCAATAGTATGTGGGATTGGTTGGGACGTGGTTGGTTAGTGTAGTGGTTTACACCAGTGCCTTCTACGCTGTAGACTGGGGTTCAGTGCCCCACCTGGGCAAACACCCTACACTATACCAATAAGAGTCCTTGGGCAAGACTCCTAACACCACCTTTGCCTAGCTTTGCCTACATTTATGGTATTTGGCTGACGCTCTTATCCAGAGCAACTTACAGTTTGACCATTTTACACAGGGAGGCCAAGGTGGTGTTAGGAGTCTTGCCCAAGGACCCTTATTGGCATAGTGTAGGGTGTTTACCCAGGTGGGGGATTGAACCCCAGTCTACAGTGTAGAAGGCAGAGGAGTTAACCACTACACTAACCACCACCATCTGTATCTGTAAGCTAACAAAGGTGCATGTAAATCAATCAAAACATTACAGACATGTATTTTACTTCCCAGAAATCAAAGGGAGCCCCTACAGAAATGTGATTGCTCATCATGGGTGCCCCCCTAATAAAGCTGGTCGTTGATTTAATAATAGGTTGCTTTAATTTAAGGATCACAAGAAAGTGGTTGTATAGTAGCCATTCATTTTGATTCTGCACACAATTAGCTTTGTCCCCTTTCTGCAGGCCCCAGAGTGGCCATCGTGCCAGGGCCCTGGAAACCGACTGATATTTTGAATGAATTTGATCAAATTGATGAAAATACGATAAAAAAAAAGCATTTAAACAAAACTAAAAACACTGTAATAATAAATGATGACATGCTTGTTCGCTTATGCAGATGGAAATCCAGGTCACTTCTGGTTTTGTAAATCCAACATGTTTTCATCAATTTTACTGAAGTGCATAGCGCAAAAACTGAGGGACCTCCAAGACAGACGGAAAGTGTGTATTTTAGCTGCTGTAAAAGGGGTTAAACTGTACCAGAAGCCTGAAAAAGAGAACCACAGTACTTTGTACTTGTGTCTAGTGGCACGATGCGCATTCACTCACTGTAACCGAACTAAACCCAATGACTGAACTGAAAATAGCGACTCAAGGTGTCTGAGAAACATTCATACATTACCATGATACACGATCATGCATTACCTTTAATGCTGTAAAGACAGTTTTTGCTATATATTTTTTCTTAAAAAGTAAAAACTTTGGGAAATCTGTGCTGTTTATTTATATTTACCTTAATATCTGCCTTTCTGCCAAGCAGATAAACACTGCCCAGAAAAAAACTCATTATACAAATATAATTATGCATGTTTCCTAGACATCCTACGACTTTTGCACAGTACTGTACTCCGTGAAACTGGGCTCAAAATAACCTTCAGTAGAAATAGTGTGTTGCAAAGATATGCAGCATATATGCGAAAGAAGCAGCAGCAGTGAAAGATTTAAGCGGGTTCATAGAGGAGAGGTGCCATGCGTCTCTTACCGTGAAGGTATAACTCTGCTGCTCTTCACGGTCCACAGGCTTCAAGAGTGTCAAGTAGCGTGCCAGCCCACTGGGTGTCACCGCAAAGATGCTGTCGTAGTTGTCCAGGGAGATTCGTACCATTGGATCTTTGCTCTGCAAGGGGTATCAATTATATTCCAATGTCAATGCAAGGGGTCCCCTCAACTCAAAGTCAGTAGGTCTAAAAAAAAAAAAAACCAAAACCAGCAAACCACTGCAAATCCAGAGGAAATCAGCTCATTCAGTTCATCCATGAATTTTGAGGCAGGAGAAAAAGCGGGGGAAGCAAGTCAAGTCCACAATTCACAACTTACCTCTTCCCTTTTTTAATGCACAGCAAATAAATACTATTATTTATTTCAGCAGATATTTTTGAGATGGAAAATAAGTGAAAAGAGACTAGAGTTCAAAACATGATTAAAAGGTGAGGAGAAACACACCTAACAACTGGGCAGACCACCAAAACTGTCACCATCAGATAAACCAAAAATATCAAGCTCCACTCTTGCTTAACACCTGAAACTCAACACTACTTATCTGTCAAAAAGCTCTTACTAAGAAAATGTAGGAATTAAAAAGCCGCTGATATTCTCCGAAACATGGACTGGCCACCTCTGAAACCAGGCTTCTTCACCGACCGCTCGGGATTACATTTTAAGACCATAAATTTTGGAGAAATGAAAAAAAATATCCCAGTAGATTTATTCGGAAAATGGTAAGCAAGTCTCCTGAAAAGATGGTCTCTGTGATTTGAATAGCACTGCATTTACAGTCTTAACTGCAGCGTTCAAAGCACAGTAAGCCTGCCGTTCAGTGTTTCAAGCCCAGTTGAGCAGAGCTATGAAAAACTGTTTAGCACACAAGACATACAACAGGAATCTATAGGTGTATGCCATGCACTGTGGCCTGATCAACATTCCTTGCTAACCTGAACGCCCACGGCACTCACGCAAATGCCCGTAAGCATTTTTCAGCGCTTATGGCAACTTCCATTATGTGAGCTGTTCCCCTTTCTCTGCTCTATGAGTTAATGCATCCATGACCTTAGCTGGTAATGTGCTTGACCTGGGCACGAACGCGGCTATAAAGAAAGTCGAGGGGAAAATGATCTGGATGACTGTGGCTTATTCACGTGACGGCGCACAGGCGTTATTAACCTCACATGAGTTTTCGTTCTTGTGCACGGAGACCTATACAGACAGGGTCCCTGGTGACATTGTCGAGTGCACCCTGCTAAGCCCTCACTCAAAGTTTAAACACACAGACGCTCATGCACATCGCCCGAGCGCTAATTAGAGTGAGGAACTGTGCTATACCAGCAGCCTTCATGCTGGAAATGGGGAAAAAAATTAATAAATAAAAGTCAAGGCATTCGTTTATTCACAGTTTCAGCCATATCACTTTTGCTTACATTCTCCCCTCCCTTATGTGGTCTTTCTTTTCAGCTGCGAGTTCCTAAAAATTCACCCACATGTCTAAATGAGACACTTCAGAGGCCCTGCCGGGTCCCCGAGCGTAAACACAAATCAATAAAGCACGGCACAAGATGGTAATCATGCAGAACACGGTAGAAGAAAGGACAGCACGGCAGAACAGAACAGAGAGAAGACGAGGAAGGCCAGATGAGGACTTCACACCTCTAGTCAAGGGTCTAGCAACACTTTTGCTAATACCTACAGGCACTTGGTTCAGTGTGAGCTACGGGAAGAAGACAGACCATTAGGGTGTGAGCTGAGGACAGTTTCCAGTCTCTTAAAAACAGTTCTGGGATTTTGTGCAAAGAGCATATCAGATTTTAAGCACTTCGTCTTCGTGAACCAGCATGACGAACAACATCGAAGATTCTGAAAAGTGAAGAACGTGTTATTTTTATGAGCACAAAATATTTCACTGTTTTTCCCTCCAAGGCAGGATCTTTCAGAAGGACTGCTCACCTCACCACACCTTCCTTGCGTCAGAAGAAAATCTAAATTTCATCAGAGAGAGAGAATTGAACAGAGAACTGTGCCCTTTTCGCTCCACTTCAAGCTCAAAACGGATGTGTCCCATGTGTGCTTGGATAAATCATTTATCAACACATATTGTGTTTCATTGACTGCCTGGATTAAACAGTAATGAATGATGGTTAAGCATTTAATTGAACGATTCCGTCTGGACGTTTGTACACAAGAAATCTGACGTAACTGGACCTTCACGTTTTGGTTAAATTCTCCTGCGCTGTGCCATTTAAATATTAATACGTTCACAGTTTAATAACATGCCAACATGAATGGCAAGTTCCATTAATGATCTTGTTAAATCACAGCCACTGTGGTACGTTTTTCAGTCTGAGGTACTGTTTGCAAACACGGTACCTCAGACTGGTGATATCAGTAATATCAGTAACATAAGCACTGGAGGACTCTATCTTCAGTAGACAGTGCTCTCTGGAGAATTATGGATAAATCAACAAGCAGCAAACTAACAGAAGCAACTGCAAAGCTTTTGTTCCCTCAAAGCAAAACATTATGTAGCAGCACGAGAGTGAAAAGGCTATTGTGGAGCAATTGTGGAGGCTGAAACAGCTGGTGATGGAAATCGGATTGCGGTCATCCTACTTTTACGTCTAGGTCACATAAACCCATGTTCATATAATGAAAATAGTGCTATTGAAAGAAAATACAAAAACTCAGTGATTTGTAAACTGTTCCAAATATTTCACTGATATCAGCACAGAGAAGATATATTTAATAATTTGTGTAAAAAGGCAACATGAGATGCAACCTTGATTGAGTAGGTCAGGAGCTTTCATGACAGGCTTGCTCAGAAAAAACTTAAATAAGTCCAACGGTTTAAAAACGAACAATTCCCAATGCATAACTGTGAGGAATTTACAGTCCGTCGCATTCTCTAAAGATTCAGAGAATCTGGACAAATCTCCAGGTGTAAAGGGCAAAGCTACAACCTAATCCCGAATGCCTGCGATCTTCCCACCCTTCAGACGGCACTGCATGAAAACCGACATGCTTCGGTAATGAATATAACTATATGGACTCTTCGTATGAAATACTTCATAAACCATCTGGCAGTGAATACGGTTCTAGAACAGGCTATCTATTATTATTATTATTTACATGTACATTCCCATTAAGCTTTTTTAGTCTGCTCATATAACTATAACGAAATGCACTGCTTTTAAAAAAGTAGACTGACATTATCACCACCAACTACATAGAATAAAGCGATACATTTCAATTAATTATTTTAATTATTTGACAGCCCTTATTATAGTTATTATATAATTATAAATGTAATCGTGCAATGGTCTAAGCACGGGCTCTATCATCAAGAGATCGTGAGTTTTAAGCCCAGAAGTGGTACAGAGAGCATAGTTGGCCGCAGTTTATCCGGGTGGGAGGGACGGCCCCTCCTGTCAGCATTACACCTCCTCCAAGCGGGTCGAGCTGTCCAGTGACATACTAGTTTGAAACGATGCCGCTTCATGTACCAAAGCACATGCTAGCCAGACAGCTCGGTGGCATCGAGCGATGGGGGGATACCTAGCTAGTGGCAGGGAATTATTTGTCTAATTTAGAGAAAGATTGTGTTAAAAACTTTCCATTTACATTCAATTCATATTCTGCATCAACAGAGTAAAGTCACTTCCAAACCTTTTCATTCAATAACATGGCAAAAAAACGGGAAAAAAAAATGGGAAGCACGGATTGGACAGTAAAACATTTCTTCACAACGAAAACTTAGTGAAACATCTCTTTTACCTACAAACACGAATTTGGTGTCAACTGAATGGAATAATCACTATTAAGTTACACCATTGCGTTAGTGTTACCAGAGAATTATGCAGTTTTCTGATGACAACAAAGATAATTGGACCTGGTCTCCCTGTGGGAGAAACAAGTGGCTCAGAAAGCAAAAGGAATCATCACTCAATGTGATCACGTTTTGTCCGGTGAATTCGCGGTCATGCCGTCAGGTCGGCGTTATATTACGCCCTTCAGTAGAACAAATCGCTATTCCAAGTCTTTTATTCCTTCTGCCATCAAGCCATTAAATGCGGATAATAGTCTTTTTAAATGATTGTTATATTGTTTATCTATCTATCTATCTATTTATTTATTTATTATTGTATTGCTAAAGTGTGTGTGTGTGTGTGTAGTCGTGAATATGGACGAGAAGGCTGCAAATTATTTGCCCTTTTTGGGACTAATAAAGTTCTGTGAACTGTGAACTGTGATTGAACCTCACCTCTTCCACGTCATTATCCAGAGCGATGATGGTCAGAGGGGAGGAGAGATTGCTGCTACTGGAAATAGTGGTGCCCACTGATGCAGACTCGATGATGAAGCCGTGGTAGGCAGGGGCCTGGAAGTACGGCGCCTGGTCATTCTCATCCAGCACCTCGATGTGGAGGTTAGCAAAGGCTGGGAGGGGGTGGCCATTGTCCTGCTCGGCCTGCAAGCGGAGATAACAGTCAGTAAAAAGATCCTTGAGGAGGGAGCTTCCACGGACAGCCCAGTGGGTCCTTCAGGTCTAGTGAACTGCTAGTACATGTAAGCAAGCAATCTGGCAAAATGTGGTCAAAATAATCAATTCATACCTTCATCAGAATCATTAAATATTAGTGATACTTTTTTAATCCCACAAACGGGGAAACTCCACCTCCTCATTTAACCCATCCGTGAAATGAAACACCACATACACACTAGTGAACACACACACTAGGGGGCAGTGAGCACACTTGCCCGGAGCGGTGGGCAGCCCTATCCAGCGATTGGGGGTTAGGTGTCTTGCTCAAGGACACCTAAGTCATGGACTGTCGGTGCTGGGGATCGAACCGGCAACCTTCCGGTCACAGGGCCAGTTCCATAACCTCTAGCCTATGACTGCCCCTCTGCCATGGCAGAGCCTTCAAAGAAAATCATGGAAATCTTTAGTAAAAGGCGAAAGATTTGTGCGTGAATGAAGAGAAACCCGAGCTATAAATATTCAGGTATTATTTTAAATAAAGAATAATTATGGAACTCAAAACATTTAGATTTGCCATTACAAGGTATCACATACCTTTATGTTCAGTGAGCATCTGATGATTTAGCATTGGTTAAAAATGCTGCTAAGTTGGCCTAGTTAGTTATAATAGCATTAACCAATGGCTGAATGCAATGTGATACTTTTTTGATCCCACAAACGGGGAAATTCCACCTCCACATTTAACCCATCCATGAAGTGAAACACCACATACACACTAGTGAACACACACACACACACACACACACACACACTAGGGGGCAGTGAGCACACACTTGCCCGGGGTGGTGGAAATGATCCAAGAGCTACAGATAAGCTATTGAAAATAATATCAATGAATGACAAAAACAACATTTCACCTGCCAAATGAGGACGAGGCTGAGCTTGCACCTGCTGAAGCCATGCAAGAATGTTGCATGGACTGTAATAACCCTTCACTCAGACAAATGAAGGCTGCACTCTATTAATACAAGCCGTTCCCTATTCTGCTGCCTCCTTCATTGGTGTAAATCCAAAGGCACGCAGCCCATAAATGGTAATAGCCTTTATGAAAGCGCAATGGAGCCATGCACTATTGATCTTCACAAAGGCTGATCCAAAAATCTTCTTTGTAAAGATTCCTGCCGACGGATGGACAACAAAGGTGGGCATGCACAATAATTAAGCATCTCTTGCCATCCACTGCCGGGTTTGAATCACACTGTGTTATCCATAGCTTTCATCAGTGCAGACCACAAAAAAAGCTTAAGAGGGATCCTAATTAGACAAGGCTTCTGATGCTAATTAGAGATCGCTACTGTGTCCTACAACTGCGGTCGACAATAAGATGGTGTTGGAGAGATTTTGGTGCCAGATGAAAAGCACAAACTGCAGCAATTAGGACTAGCACTGTAATGAGAGTGACATATGCTGCAGTATGTAATTATGGCTAAAGATACCCTAAAGAGATAATTGAGGTGGGCTCTCAGTGGTGGGTTCTAAGAGACAGTGGAGCCATGTGTAAATTAAGCAAACTACCAAAACAAGGCCACAACACCGAACTCTTCCTAACGACCGCAAAAGTTTGTTTTTCCATCTAAATCACACTAAATGTTTTCTTTCCTGACAGAAACTGTCCACTTATTTTTTAATCTGCTTGTTTTTAACAGAACACTCCTGCATGAATGTACATAATGGCCAAATTAAGAACAATACTGGTCATTTTCATTGAGCGTTTTTTGCACAATTCTTCACAATTGGAAATGGGTTTGGCTGGCCTGTATTGGAAGATGCTGATGACGAGCGATCCCTCAAAGCAACTAATACTACAGCTTCAACTTGGCCTTAAATACTGTCCTGTTCTCATGCTGTATGGAGCTGACAGCATTTAGCCTCCACCTGTTTAATCCTAAAGGTGGTTGGTTAGTGTAGTGGTTAACACCTCTGCCTTCTACGCTGTAGACTGGGGTTCAATCCCCCACCTGGGCAAACACCCTACACTATACCAATAAGAGTCCTTGGGCAAGACTCCTAACACCACCTGGGCCTCCCTGTGTAAAATGATCAAATTGTAAGTCGCTCTGGATAAGAGCGTCAGCCAAATGCCATAAATGTAAATCTCTATTCACTCACACAGAACATGTGGCATTGAACATATAAATAAAAAATGCTTTTGGTCATGAGCTCACGACCCGTGGATGTTGGTGCTATATCCGGTGTGGGGCTCCACCATGCCAGATTAAAAACTGATTTAAGGAAAATTAGGGAGGACGAATAAAGAGAACATTTTACTTGTTTAAAGCTATATGCCCCTTCATAAGCCATCCATGGCAATGTAATATAAACACAAACCTACATAAATACTTAGAAACACCCATTCAAACGGGTATCACATGCATTTGCCAACTTTAAGGACAAGCTGACATAGCATCAATGTGAAGTGAGCGATTTTTTCACTGACACTGTAAAGGTAAAGTAAGCTTCATTTGACCATTTGTAATATTTAAGCAGTGGTCATTTGACCATTTGTGAGATGTCACCTGACACAGGTGTTTTATTAATTTCATTTGACATCAAAGTTGAAAAACAGCCTTAATGACAAAGGATGCATATTGCAATAAGCCTTTAAAGATTTAAGTAGGTTCAGGTCAGTTGCCATGACAAGCTTGCATAGGCGTCATGTAGCCTTATGAACACTGGCCGAAAGTAAAGTGTGACCAAAACAAAGAAGAAAAACTAAAGCACTCACATAAGCATTTACATGGAATCGATCACATACTATAACCTATTTTATTTATCAGTATTACTCAGTGAAATCTACAGCAACTGAATTTCTCACAAATAAATCAATAAATAAATCTAAATAAAAAGAGAGTATGATATGGATAAGATTTCCAAAGACTCGTGAGATCCTTGGGCCGTCTTCAGTGCACTACTCTTGTCCACAGACACTTCCACATATTTTCAATGATGGTTCAGGTTGGGGGACTGTGAGGGCCATGGCAACACCTTCAGCGTGCACCTCTTGAGGCAGTCCATTGTGGATTTTGAGGCGTGTTTAGGATCATTAGAATTAGAATTAACCACCATTTGTCTCTGTGTTTGCACACTCTGAAATTAGTCCTCTGCATTTAACCCACATACATACACACTAGTGAACACACACACTAGGGGGCAGTGAGCACACTTGCCCAGAACGGTGGGCAGCCCTATCCACGGCGCCCGGGGAGCAATTGGGGGTTAGGAGTCTTGCTCAAGGACACCTCAGTCATGGACTGTCGGCACTGGGGATCGAACCGGCGACCTTCCGGTCACAGGGCTGGTTCCCTAACCTCCAGCCCATGACTGTGGTAGAAGCCAACCTCTTTTCATCTTCAGTCTTGTCAGTCTGCTAAATATTCCTGAAGGTCTTTTGCAGCCAAAGGCAGGTTCTGATTTGCCTTTCTACCAATCCTATGAGCAGTTCTCTCTGAACGTTTTCTTGGTCTTCCAGATCTCAACCTGACCTTCACCAGTAACTGCCACATCTTTAAATAACAAACTACCTGAAAGTGCTTTGCTGTCTTGTCTGTCCGCTTTGTGGGCATCAATTATTTTGTTTTTCAGAGTGCTCAGCAGCTGCTTAGAAGCACCCATGGACGCTGATTGTTGGGGCGATGTTTGAGCAGTCAGAGTATTTACAAAGCTTTAAAATTTGAAACTTGGCCTTTCATAAGGATGAATCTGAAGAAGCTGCAGAACTAACAATTAAATCTTTGGTGAAAGTTATCCATCTCTTGGGGTGCCCAGACTTTTGCATGCTGCTCCTCTCCTTTTTTCAGTCTAAAATTGTGTAAAAGAAAGGAAGTTCCTAATAATTCATCTTTAACCTTGTGCTTTTTTAGAGATCAGCTCATCTTCTAGTCACTTAACTATTCACAGTAGCAGAACATTTTGACCAGGGTTGCCACAAACCTTTGCATTCCACCGTATGCTTGGATTATGCTCGTGGAGAGTCGTGCTACAGCACATCAAGTGATCCGAATATATTTTATGGGACTGACACTAGCAGCCCTCTCCTGTAGTCCGTTTCAGCCAGGGTTGAGCAGAAAATGCAGCATTTCATGTGAAGATGTTCCTGTGCCAGGATCCACTGATGACTCAGCAGCGATGCTTTTGAGCTCCTGACATGCCATTTCCCCATTAGAGCTGACAGCGCTTGACAGAAGTGTAAATATGAGCGGCAACATCTATTCTAACAAAACACTTCACTCACAGATGGGAAATATCAAGTATATTGCACCTGCTGGATTAGCTTGTGGTTTAGCCAAAGCCTAACAAGCACACATGAGAAAAAAAAGTGAACCAGAAAAACACGGAGAAATCAGAGCAATGCTGCCATCATGCAGTGGGCATTAGGCCACAAAGACCCTCAACACAAGTACAGGACCGCGAATCACAACATCCAGCCAGCACATTGCAAACACACAGTCCTTCAGTAGAAACTCCATCCGTGTTCTTTTCAAGGAGATGATAGAGGACAAAACAGAGCAGGATCTGCTGCCAATCCAACAGCTAAACATGTGAACAGTGGAGGAATGTGAGCTGCTTTACTTGCTCTATTGGAATAAAGAGGAGATATGCATCATATGTTTAAGAAGTAGGTCTCTGGTCCAGGTGTTCAGGTTTTGAAGGCTACCTACATAAGGGCTTCATGACGCATTCATAAGCACTGAATAATGCGTTTATGAAGCACTACCTGAACATTTATTAAGTGCTTATGTCACTTCTCGCAACCTGACATAAGATGTTTTATGAAATAAATGACATTGTAGTGACATAATATGAATAAACGTTGAACATATTTACAGCACTAAACATTTAAAACACTATACATAACTATATATGTCAGCATTCTTAAGCATTCCCTGGCTGGGCAGCCAGGGTCCTCTCTGTGTGGAGTCTGCATGTTCTCCCCGTGTCTGCGTGGGTTTCCTCCGGGTTCTCCGGTTTCCTCACACAGTCCAAAGACATGCAGTCAGGCCAATTGGACTTGCTAAATTGCCCCTAGGTGTGAGTGACTGTCTGTGTCTGTCTGTCTGTCTGCCCTGCGATGGACTGGCAGCCTGTCCAGGTATCCTGCCTTCCGCCCGATGACCGCTGGGATAGGCTCCAGCATCCCTCCGCGACCCTGATGGAGAAGCGGCTTAGAAAATGGATGGATGGATGTTATGTTATGTACTTTATTGGTCCTACAAGGGAAATTTGTCATTTTGCTGCCTAACTATGCCCTGGAAGCAGCCGTGTAACCAGCAGAGCAGCGCCACCTGGGGCAGTGGAGGGTTAAGTGCCTTGCGCAAGGATACAACTAGGTATCTACTAGGTCAGCCGTGGGATTTGAACCCGCAACCTTCCGGCAGCCTAGTGATCGAAGGCAAGTGTGCTGTTTTAACACTAAAGGGTAACACTTTACACGAAGCGTGCCACTTAACGTTGACAGAACCAGCATAGGACATCTGCTCTGACATAAACATGACATAGCAGATGCTGTCGTTTCAGCAGATGCTGTCATAGCAGGCTCTGTCAATGTCCCACACGCCTATTAGACTAAGGCGACTTAATCCAGCCAATAATTCAAATGACAGCTAGGCTGTAGTTGATGGATTATGGAGACCTTGGACTATGGGGGTAACATGGACAGACTGGAGAATGAAGGGTTAATAATGAGTTATAATCAGTTCTCCTATTTGAGTGGTGGAGGCATGACTGATGGGTTGACATGAAGTTGGCGCAGAAGGACTGAGCTCATTTCACTGGTGCAGAAAACTGATAGAGCAGGGCTGAATAGAAAAGAAGGACGAGACGGAAAAGAAGCGATCTCACGCTGCTTTGCACAGATAAAAGCATGTCAGTGTGTATATGACTGGGTGACAAAAGCGCATATGATGTGATGTCTGTATTTTAAACGCAGATAACTCTCGCAGGGGCCGATTCAAAGGTTTTCGTGGGTAGTGAATTTGACTGCAGCTGATTTTTGGCGAAGGGAAAGCCAAACGTTCACTGGCGGCACACGAAAGAATGCACGAAAGAAGTAAATCCCACTGGCAGTAAATCTTCTCATTTGCTGGAAGAAATGACTGGTCATGCCAGGCAATACTGTTGTGTGGAAATTGAGTCTAGCTAGCCAGCTAATCTGGCCAGACTGGGATGAGATTGTGTAGTTACAATCAATCATGTTCATTACACTCAGGGCCAGATGTACTAAGCCTTATGTGCCAGCTCTCAAGCACAACCAGAACAGATACAGGAATGCTTGCATGTGTAAGAACAAAGAGATCTTATTTTTGTGATCACAGCGCAACAAAACAACAGCAGCACTACGCTGGCCCAGGTAGATACGAGTTCATTTGCAGGTAATATCAAACTCCTGATGGGCTGTTTTGATTAAGAAAAACAACTCAAGTACAGGAAGCCATGTAAGTTTGTTTAAGTGCAATATTTAACATCCTTTGATATAAAAAAAAGAAGGTAAAGTGCTGAAAACTGTAACAAAACCAGCCCATTAATGTGCAATATTAAACATCTGTAAAATAATTTCTCAGAAAATCCTGAGGCTGAATCTCAAATGGTTCACATCCCCCATATGTGCTTTATGATTTATGAAATTTTGGATTTTACACCTAAACACTGCACAAACGTCCAGTATGGAATTGTGCACACATGGCTGAATGCAGAGGGGGCATTTGTTGGACGTACTGTGCACTGTTTAGATGCAGTAGCCATTATTTTAAGACCCTTTGGCTCTTTGTAGGGAGAAGGGAGCCAGTTTGTAGTAGTGTTGTGTCGCCTGACCCCAACACTGTGTGCTGATTCACTGAATGGAGTCATCAGGTTCTGCTCGAGAGCAGCACTGGTGCTTGATCGTTTTTGCTGTAAAACATGAGCACGCAATGCCTTGACAACAGACAATAACAGCTTTTGTGGGAAAAAACACATTTAGGGTTCAGAATGTGCTGCGTGTTAGAATAACCCACGAAAGTCAGCTTATTTTCTGGCTTGCAAATGAACTCTTCATATATTTTTGTATTTTTTTAATAAGGCTATATTCCACGGAAATCTGCGTATGAACTGCGAAGAATTCACCTGTAAAAAGTTTTGGGATGGATGGATGGATGGATGGATGGATGGATGGATGGATGGATGGATGGATGGATGGATGGATGGATGGATGGATGGATGGATGGATGGATGGATGGATGGATGGATGGATGGATGGATGGATGGATGGATGGATGGATGGATGGATGGATGGATGGATGGATAGTGTAGTGGTTAACACCTTTGCCTTCTACACTGTAGACTGGGGTTCAATCCCCACCTGGGCAAACACCGTACATTATACCAATAAGAGTCCTTGGGCAAGACTCCTAACACCACCTTGGCCTCCCTGTGTAAAATGATCAAGTTGTAAGTCGCTCAGCCAAATGCCGTAAATGTGGATGGATGGATGGATGGATGGATGGATGGATGGATGGGAGGTTGAACCACTGTTTCTGGCTAGTTCACCTTTCGTTATTATTCAGTTACCACATAGCTGGATTTGATGTAGCTTACTGCGGTTGTAAATCAGAGGAACAAACAATATAAATACAAAAGGAATTTTAAAAATGCAATTGAATCTATTCATAAAAAATTAGGGATGCACTGAATTTCAGCCACCGAATTTTTTTGGTCTAAATGATGGATGAAGCAGGTCTACAACAACACGTCTTCAAAAACTCAAAACAAAAAATGCTATCACTTTTGGCTACAGTTGTCTAGTCATCAAAGACGTTATTAATTTTTAGAAATATGGCATATTATCACAGAACGTTTGACTTTTGCAGTCATATATGCATGTAAAAATGTAATTATTTAATAATGGCTTGGACCATGGCCAGAGATAGAAAACATTCTGACAACAACACACAAAAAAAACACAGTGATATGCAAAAGTGTGGGCATCTCTGGTCAACTGACACGGCGTCTTCTCACATCTTCTACAGAGCAGAAGCTTCTGCAACACAATCTCAGAACTCCAGAGTTCTCTTATACTTACATCTCCCCTTAAAGTCCATGGCACTAACAGATCGTCCACAAAAGACACAGCATAACTAGTTCTTTTAATGAGCTATTTACTTTAAACTGTCATCATTTGTATGATGTGAATCAAACAAGTTAAGCTTTGCCCAAACAAATTGATTTGCTTTTGCTCAGTGGAGGCATGCTTCTGATTTCAAATGAGGCTTCCACACTTTATTAGGAATATTTCCCTGCTTTACTGAAGCACAGATAAAGACAGTGTGTGAAATGCACAGCCTACTAAAAGATTTGTATAAAATGTGTTCATTTTTATTTTTATTTTAAACAATTATCTGGAAAGCAAAGCCATATTCATACTCAAAAGCCAGGATATTATTGGAATACTTTTACTGGAAATCCTCGAGTTTTGCATTATTAAAATAAGCAGCCTATAAACAATGTTTCAATGGGACCTACCTGTTCATACTTGCCATGAACATCTCAGTAACCAGGACACAACATGAAGCATGAAAGGCCAACGGCTCAATCATTTCATGAAAGATGTTCAAACTTAAAACAATTGGCAGTGATTTGTAAATCCACTTTAACCTGTATTACACTGGGAATGGGAGGCAGGAGAAGTGCTGGAGCAAGGTGCTGATTGATGCTGATCATTGGTGCTGAAAGCACTGCAGTTGCATTAGATGGCATAATTAATAGGGTGTCCATTCTCCACGATGCACATTTTCACAGTTTTGCACTGCGCCATCATAATTTCATGACGCATATTCAATGTTCTTCCTTTCAAACTTAATGTATAAAAAGATAGTTTGTGGAATTTCTTCCCTCCAAGATATTCCACGATCAACTGTGAGTGGTATTACTGAAAAGTGGAAGTGTTTAGGAACCACAGCAACTCCGCCTCAAAGTGACAGACCAAGTTACAGAGCGGGTCAATGAGTGCTGAGGCGCATAGTGCATGAAAGTCACCAACGCCCTGCTGATTCAATAACTGCAGAGCTCCAAGCCTCCTCTGGCATTAACATCAGCGCAAAAACTGTGTGCTGGGAGCTTCATGGGTTTCCATAACCCAGCAGCCGCATGCACACATTACCTCACCAAGCACAATTTCGAGCGTCAGATGGAGCGGTTTAAAGCACGTCGCCACTGGACTCTGGAAGAGCAGAAAGGTATTCTGCTGAGTGAGGAATTACGCTTCTTTATCTGGCAGTCTGATGAATCAGTCTGGGAGAATGTTACCTGACTGCATTGTGACTGCACTGTAAGGTTTGGTAGAGGAGGGATAATGCTTTGGGGTTGTTTTTCAGGGGTTGGCCTTGACTCCTTAGTTCCAGTCAAGGGAAATCCTAATGCTTCAGCAGGCCAAGACATTTTGGACAATTGTAAGCTTTTTGTGTTTGCGCTTTACTGTTCCAGCATGACGTACACAAAGTTTGATGTGAAAGATCCATTGTGTGTATGTATGCATGCATATATATATATATATATATATATATATATATATATATATATATATATATATATATATACACATACACACACACACACACACACACACCCCTCACAATTCTGCAAATATTTCATCTTTTCTTTAACATTATAGAAATGAAACTTAGACTAGCAGAGCAGATTTACTGTCCTCTGAAAAGAACAACACACAGACATTAATGTCTAAACAGCTGGCAGCACAAGTGAGTCCACCTCACAGTGGACGTGTCCAGATTGTGCTCAAAGTGTCAATATTTAGTGTGACCACCATTATTATCTAGCACTGCCTGAACCCTCTTGGACATGGAATTCACCAGAGCTGCACAGGCTGCTACTGGAATCCTCTTCCACTCCTCCATGATGACGTCACAGAGCTGGGGGATCTTAGACACCTTGCGCTCCTCCTCCTTCCGCTTGAGGAAGCCCCACAGGTGCTCAATTTGGTTTAGGTCTGGAGACATACCATCATTGGCCAGTCCATCACGTTTACCTTTAGCAGGGCTGTTGTCATCTTGGAGGTGTGTTTGGGGTCGTTATCGAGTTGGAAAACTGCCATGCGGCCCCGTTTCCGAAGGGAGGGGATCACGCTCTGCTTCAGAACGTCACAGTACATGTTGGAGTTCATGTCTCCCTCAGTGAACCGCAGCTTCCCAGTGCCGGCAGCACTCATGCAGCTCCAGACCATGATGCTACCACCACCATGCTTGACTGTAGACTATAGGCAAGAGACAGCTGTCTTGGTGCTCCTCACCAGAGCGCCACCACACATGCTGGACACCGTCTGAGCCAAAGAAGTTTATTCTTTTGTCGTCAGACCACAGGACCTGGCTCCAGTAATCCATGTTCTGCTTTTCTTCAGTAAACTGCTTGTGAGCTTTCAAGAGTCTCATGACACAAAGGAGGGACAACGACACAATCAGGCACAATTTGGACATGATCACTGTGAGGTGTACTCACTTGTGTTGCCAGCTATATAGGCATTAATTGCTGTCACAATTTTTTTACTTGTAAACAGCCCCTGCCGATGTTTTAAAACACGCATATGTATATTTAAGAGTAAAAAAGCTAGTCCAAATATTCTAAATCATGCAATCATGCTTGGGTACACAAGGAGCATTCAGAACCATAAAGGCATAGTTCTTTATAAGTAAGGACGGGTTGAGCCTTGCCACTATGCCAAAAAAAGTTAAAACTGTTTAAGAAATGAGGCGCATTCCTCAATGAACAACGGGAAGGATTTTTTAGGTACTTCACCTTCTACAGTGCAGAATCTCATCAAAAGATTTAAGGAATCTGAAATAATCACCGTGCATAAGGGGCAAGGCTGAAAACCTGTACTGTCTGTGACCTTTAGTCCTTCAGACGCCACTGCATTAAAAACGGACATGCTTCTGTAATGAATATCACCACCTGAGCTTTGGAATACTTCAGAAAACACTAAACACTGTTAGTTACATTCAGCAAGACTACACCAAGCCACATTCTGCACGTGTTACAACAGTATGGCTTCGTGATACGAGTGCGCAGGTGCGAGACTCGTCCTGACCCGTCTTCTGCTAAAAAAAAATATGACGCATTGTGACGCGCCATATATGACAATGAGCTGTTAAGCAGGTGAAGTGTTACACCAAGAAAGGGAAAAAAATCCACTACAACATTTTCTCAGCCTCAAATGATTACTGAACACTGTTATAAGGAAAAGTGATGTAAACAGTGTTAAACAAGCACCTGAAACATGTTACAGGCACTGAATCTAGAACAAGTGTACATATGCAAAAAACAAAGAACAGGTAAAAGCAGACGTTGAACTGTTAACCGTCTGGGGTCTGAAGGCATTGTCGTGATTTGTGTGTATCTTCTTAAACATCTCCGACATTCGTTTAGGTGATTAATATGTGTAATCAAAGTGAACGAACCGGCGT
This sequence comes from Pygocentrus nattereri, assembly GCF_015220715.1. NCBI lineage: Eukaryota > Metazoa > Chordata > Actinopteri > Characiformes > Serrasalmidae > Pygocentrus > Pygocentrus nattereri. Next base: position 1,869,351 of record NC_051223.1, on the reverse strand, counting down.
CCTGAAATGACCCGCATGAGCACATCTTATGAATGAATCACATGGGTCATGTGCATCATCAGCAAGCAAACGAGCAGAACAAGCATTCGCTGTGAAGATGATTAACTCTGATTAGCTCTCAGCTGCATTACGGGAGCGAGACAAAGGCGGAAAAGGTGAGACGTTGCTTTTCCACCGTTTAAAGGTTTTAACGTGGTACTGCTGCCATGGTGACGCTGAACAACAGAACACGTGCAGAGGAAAAAAAGCACATGAATTCTGATCTGAGCGTTCTGACTGAGGGTGCATGGCCATGATTTGGATACGTATCTGATCTAGAACCACATATGAAAGTGGCTGAGGTCAGATTTGAAAAAAATCAGATTTGTGTGTCCACACATCTCAGAGTCCAATTAGGCAAAACATCAGATTTTTCCCTTTGTGAAAACCTTTTGCCTTTGAAGAAACATCCTTTTTAAGAGTGTAGGCAAATGCTAGGCAAGAGAAAGAGCTAGACCAAGACTAAACATGATAATATTAAACACAGAAAATGGCTCAGGGGCCCTAAGCAACTGTTTACACTGTTATACTATCATACAGCTCCAAATGGCCCAGCCTGCACAAGACCTAGCGCAATTTCCCTGGAACTGTACTAGGTAACAAGATAACCTGACTTTACCAACTTTACCAACTTGCATTCACACCAAACTTTTTCCCCTTTAATTACTGTCAAGTTTCCTCAGAATAGTGCATGTGTGAAGGGGGATCAAGAGCACTGTGTTCCAGGGGCAAGCCATGGTCACCACATATGGCTGGTAGCAACCCATCTAGAACAGCTGAAGATACTCACCTAACAGCACTAGTCGGCCCCAAGAAAAGCCCAAGGCAACTTTTTGTTTCTGGACATGGATTATATTACTGGTTACTGTACAAAAATGGTTTAAAAACACCGTCTTGCGTTCATTTTGAAAGGTACCTTTGTGTCTATAAACTCTTTTGTCGCTTTGGCATGCTTATCAACTACAATAAGCAGAATACACACGGGAAACGCGGTTTTCCATGCTTTGTGTTCCGCTCCGAAGGCCAAGCATCTTCCGAAATGTATGTGTTAATGGCTTCTAAAGATTCTAAGAATGGCATCAATTTCAGTCCAGAAGAGTGCAGGAAAAATACCTTCAAACTCTGAGGCTGAAAAATACAACCCACAGGGAAGCATTATATTGAAAAATATCTATGGAGAAATAGGCCCATTAAATATGAAGCTGTCTGCAGGTGATCTAAATACATAATGTCATTGTTATGATATATATAAAGTATAAATAATACATACATGCAATATATATATATCAGCACTCTCATTGCAGCAAACAACTTCATATTTAATGAGTGCACCTTAAAATAAGTAGGCAGCAATGCAACTCAAGGAGTCAAGATTCTGGGCCTGATGCGATTGGGCACACAGTCCAAACATACAGTTTATAGGCTGTGTGCATGGAAAAAAAATGCAAAATGTAAAATGCATCTGCATTTGAGTGAAGTTTGGGTAAAAAATAGGTGGAGATATTACATGTGTGCTAGAATAACTCGTGTCAACTAGTCTCTGTGCTGATTTTTCACCACCTTTCAAAACCAGGTGTTGAGAGACGACAGCAGTAGGCACAGTGGCTAGACAGCGGCATCAGTCCTGAACATGTGGTGAAGCTCTCAGAACCACATGAGTACATGTATGAGAAGATGCAATGCAAAATATGCTAGAATTTTTTGGTGGGAAAAAATGTAATTTTCTAATTTTTTTCTAATTTTGCCTCACAGCGAGGAGGGCCTGGGTTCGATTCCCCGGCCGGGCAGCCAGGGTCCTCTCTGTGTGGAGTTTGCATGTTCTCCCCGTGTCTGTGTGGGGTTCCTCCGGGTTCTCCGGTTTCCTCCTACAGTCCAAAGGCATGCAGTCAGGCCAACTGGACATGCTAAATTGCCCCTGGGTGTGAGTGACTGTCTGTGTCTGTCTGTCTGCCCTGCGATGGACTGGCGACCTGTCCAGGGTGTATCCTGCCTTCCGCCTGATGACCGCTGGGATAGGCTCCAGCACCCCCCCCCGTGACCCTGAGGGAGAAGCGGCTTGGCTGGATGGATGGATGGAATTTTATTCTTTACACTCACTATTTTTTTCCTTTTTATCAAGCTTGTTGACTGCTCCATTATTTCTCTGCTTCTTTTAAACGCTGCTTCTCATAAGTAAAGTAAGCAGTTAGCAAGAGGAGGTAGTTTGCATGATAAGCTGCAGTCTTGGTAAACTAAATGTTAAATTCAGGCGCATTGCGGACACATCGCAGTCACAACAAGGGACATTTTGTCCTCCTCCTACACGCGTAGGCACACCTGTCCCTGCTGCACATTAAGCTGTTTTAGTTTATACCTTCCGAGGAGAGATTACTGCTATAACTGTCTGTGTGAAAAGCTAGTGGACCCATTGGATTATATACTCTACCCATTCCCTCTCTGTTACCCAAGAGCAATCGGTCCAAGTCACACAGATGGAGGAAAAGGACATTAAAATTGCCTGTAGATAAATCCATCCAATTAGCTCATTAGAAAATATGAATTAGGTGCATTTTTTAATAGTAGAGGCAAAAGTTCGCAAGACTGGCAACAATGGAGTGAGCTGGTTCATCAGTACAGTGCCCCCATGTCCAGTACAGGTTATGGGACCAGTGGCCAGAGGCAATAGTAGATGAAAGTATTGTGACTCTAAAGTAGCTCAGTTACAAATGAGTGGGTCAGCATCCATGGCAGATATACTAACCTAGTGGGTATCTAGCTACTGAGATTAGTTTACTAGATAACGTACAATACAAGAGCCCTCTTGATCAGCATGTTTAATAATTGTTTGTTTGTTTTTTTTTTGGCCATTTATCAAGATCTGACAATTTTGTGGCAGCCTTTGAACTATTATGTCATGCAATTGTAAGATATTGATGTTTTTGTGCTGTTTTTACAATGAACTGGAAAAAGAATAATGCTGGTCTTTTCTGTTGAAAGATTTTTTAAATGGCTTTTTCTGGTGTTTTCTTCTGCTCTTTGTCTGATTCTGCCAAAGTACCAGAGTTTGCAATAGATATATGCCAGCTACTCATTATCCAGCCTCTCACATAAAATGACTGCTTTCCCTCTTTAGTCCCAGCTAAAAATTTAAAAGGTAAAGCTTTTCTACATTTTTACAGTGCTTATAAAGGTTTATTACACATAGCTAGATTTTGCCTCCTACTTGTATTGTTGCAGTATCCTACTAAATATACAAAATGTATATTTTCTCTTCAGAGAGGAACATTAAAAATAGGATACTAATCAGCTGGCATTATAGCCAGTGGTGGACGAAGTATACAAATCATGTACTTGAGTTAACATAAAGATACCCAAGGTAAAATATTCCTCCAGTAAAAGTAGAAGTTCCTCCATTTAGACCTCCACTTGAGTAAAAGTACAAATGTATTTGCCTTCAAATGTACTTAAATGGACTAAAATATTGATTATAATTCTAATGTCCTATTATCATTTTTGTAACAAGACTTGAACTCTTTTTAGGTGAAAATACTCCTAAACTGGTAAACCAGTCTTTTAATAGAGTGTCATTAATTAGTCTGACACTATAGTCTACTAAAATTATCATAAGCACAAGAGTGGCTCTGAAATCACTTTTGCAAACAAGCAAAGTTTCAGTTTCAGATGACTTTGTAAATTAGTTACAAGCTGAATAAAAACTGGCTTTAAACTCAGGATCACAGATGAGCTCCTTTATTATGTTGATCTGTAGGCGTCTGTTCATAAACATAAACCAGCCCAAACTCATTTACTATAAAATGAAATGGTGTTTGTAGAAATTCAGAAAAAAGCCGCGTCAGTCTCGACTGCATATGTGGACATATTTCTATATTGAGCTCTATTTACACAAAGTTAGGTTAGTTCATCATTTATGTTGAACAGACTCTCCCAAAGTTTTACGCTGCTGCGCTGACGTTGAACCGCGTGCTGCACTGGGTCGGTATGACCAACAGGTCAAAACCAGCTCTGAACAAAGTGACCGCTGGGCCCTGATTGGTGCTCTGGCTTTGCGCTTCTTTCGTTTTGACATGTTACGTTTTTATACACACAGAAACCAAAAGGAACGACAGATTTCTCAAAATGTAGGAGGAAAAAGTCGGATATTAGACTCTGAAATGTAGTGGAGTGAAAGGAGAAAGTCGCCCAGAACGGAGAAACTTCAGTACAGATACAGAAAAAAAAAACTACTTAAGTAAAGAAACTAGTTACATTTACTGAGTTACTGTCTACCACTGAATATATACCAGATCATATATAAACAGATCGAACGTCTGAAAATTGTGACCAAAGCAGCATAACAGTACACCAGTTTCCATTCACGTAAACGTATGCACGTATTGGTCAATCACTAGCACTCGCTGGCTGCATCCTCGCCCTGAAGAGTTATAAATTGTAAAATAATACTGTAAATAATGCAAGACGAAGGAAAAATTCCAACTGAAGGTCGGGACACAGCTTGAGCTCAAATACAAATATTCACTGTTTTGTTATTTCATCATTATTGAGGTTCCTAAGGCCCATGATGTATGTCAACGAATGTCTTTGCTCTGAGTGGTCCAGCAAAAACAGGGAATTGTGTCAGGTTCTGGGCTCATAGTAGAGTTCATAGTAAGTAGCTAGCAAGGAAGGTAAAGTCACAGTAGTTTAAATCCCTGCATGAACAACGTGACAGATTTTTGGCTGCTTTGTGGCAAAAAAAAAAAAAAAAAAAAAAAAATTAACATAATTACCCTGTCACTCTTATTAAAAGAGACAGTGATGATGTTACACAAGAAAAACAAACCAAGTGACGAGTTTTTTCCCCCCGAATTAATTTAAGTTTAATTCACATTCATGCTGCCTTATTTAATCACTGAGCAGCTGGTCCTGAAATATTTTTGCATGGGCCTGGTGGAGTTGCAAGGTAATAAAGTGGCCAGTGGGTGTATACACGCGCGTGCGCGCACACAATTTTACGTCCGTTTTTATCTCCAGCCTCCCACTGTGCAACACTAACACACCACGTACACTATCCATGTAGCATGGCTGCATAGCCACATATCTCAGGACGCAGTCCTACTTCTTTTTGATCCTATGAGGATCTACAGGCTAAGCTTCCAGCTAGAGGAGAATGTTTCATCCACATATCAGTTCAAGTCCACACACACACACACACACACTTGCTCTTGGTGTGAGGAACCCAGTGGCATGTACAATGTTATTTATGGATCATTACACTAAAGCACTCGGCACTGCGCTCCACTCTTGAATAAACACCAGTTTGTGCTCCACTATTTACAGACCTTAACTCTAAATTGCTTCGACAGTACATGAAATGCAAATTACTTTGTTTGTTTATTTTTCCTAGCATTTCACACACTGTCCCCTGTTTTTGATCTGACGTTTGTAGTTTGAGCCAAGCTGAGCTGAAACCTCACTGAAATCCGTCTCGTTTCTCTTCCAATCGCACATCAGTTTCAGGAACATGCCGCCCCCTCGTCATCACCATTACATTTATATCGTTTTATATAGTAATTCTTCTTGATTGACCGTATTAGGTGCGTTCTAAAAGCTAAGCTGCAGTTGTGAAAGGCGGGTCCTTGGTCTGAAGGAGGCTCCTCGTTTATACCACAATGTGAAACAGAAATGCGCCACAGAGCGCCACAGGAGGTCATTCTTACCTGTGGCCATCAAACTCTATAACTCCTCCCTCAGTGGGTATTTCACAAAACTCAATACCAAACGGTTCATATGTGCAGTAATAACAATTGTGTGTGCAAAAACTCAGATGTCACTAACTTAATTTAAATAATTTAAATAATTGTAACTGCTTTATACCTGATGTTTCATATTACTATCACAATCACCGCCACCTTACTATATTCATAAGTACTTAAATCTGGTGTACATACTGTAAATTCTCTATATTGTCTTAAATTATTAGTAAAGTGTTTATTTTTACATAAATGGCTGCAACTGTAACAGCTGCAATTTCCCCCTGGGATCAATAAAGGATTCTGAATCTGAATGGTTTGCCAAGGCCGCTTTGTCACATCATTAATAAGTGAAATCTGACACAAAAAATAAAATTGAGTGATAGTAAACTGGCAAGCATTTATTTGTAATTAACCGCAGGCCATTCAGCAAGCTAAAAACGGCTTAGTAACGATTTACACCCCTGGGTTCAATTCACACTCTCTCAAACAGAAACACTGAAGAAAGAACATACTGTACATTTTACTGACCTTTTAAACAAGTCGGTCAACTTGCATAGCACCTATACTGTTAGTACTGGCAACTTAACAGTATAAATATAGGAATCCTAGGCTACAATTTGTGGGTGACTCAAGGATACTCTTATCCTTAAAAACGCTATTTTTTGGCTTCATCCTGAAGGTTTTGATGACAGCCCACCTGGACTACCCCCTAGCTTTTGGAGCACTGGGTGTAGGGTGGCATTTCATTACTTTTCATTTGAATCACTTTTGCAATGTTAGCCTTCACAGTTCTGATGCCACAGGAGGTGAAATGCGTTGATGAGTTTCAAGTCAATTTTGCCATTTTTACTGTGTGCGTTTCCTCTGCTCAAGAGCCCAACAGAGTTCTTTACACCACTCCAGCTCATGCTTGGCATTGTGCATAGAGATCCGAGGCTTGTGTGTGGCTAAGCCATGAAATCCAGTCAACAAAGCTCCGGACATACAGTTCTTGTGCTTACGTTGCTTCCAGAGGCAGTTTGGAACTCTTCGATTTTTCATTCGGCACGTTTTCTGTGAGCTCGCGTGGTATACTGCTTCAACGCCTCAGCTGGTGTTGCTCCTAGACGTTTCCACCACACAATGACAGCACTTGATAACACCAGGGCAGCTCCAGCAGGGCATACATTTGTTGGAAAGATGGCATCCTATGACAGCGCCAGGTTGAAAGTCAATAAGCTCTACAGTATGACCCATTCTACTGCCTCTGTAATTACAGTATTTTGTATATTTTGCAGACTGAACCTGCAGTGGTAATTTAACAGCACCTCCTGAATGTGTGTTAATAAACAGACTGTGTACTTTCATCCCAGCTCTGTGACTTTTCCTTCTCACTAGATGATTTAATCGCCCACATCCATGATCAAATCACAACAGCATCAGTTTACTCAGCTCTATTTACCTTGATCACCAAGTCAAATCGATGGTGCTGCTCGCGACTGACGGGCTGCAGCAGCCTCAGCTCAGCTGTGCTGCTGTTCAAGGAGAAGTACTCTGCATAGGATGATGGTTTGCCTGCAAAAGAGGAGAGAGATTAATAATTTTAGAAATTAAATGTTTTTCTTCTCAGATAGAATATTCAAAACACTCAATACAATATTATAGAATGTGCCCTGCCAATAAATAATAGAAATAAAAAAAAAGGGAATAAATAATAAGAATAATAATTTCAACATTATAATAACACTGGAAATAATGAGCCGTTCTGACTTTCCACCGTTTCAAAATGTACTCCATGCTACATTTATTTCAGCGCAGACATCACTCACTGCAGACAAGAGAAGGGCTAACGTGCCATCACACAAAAGCAAATGAAGATTATTTGAAGAACATTTCATACACTGCAGCAATTCAAAGCACACTACGCAGACAAGGATAGAAGGATAAGCAAAAAAAAAAAGTATAAAAGAATAAAAAGTAAATACAACCCCAATTCCAAAAAAGATGTGACGTTGTGTAAAATCCAATCAATCAATCAATCAATCAAATCAATCAACCTTTATTTTGACTCGGAAGTACATTGAGGGCAACCCTCATTTTCAATGTAGCCGAGCATTTACAAAAACAGGGATTGACATGACGAGGAAAATAATATCTATATTTAATCATTTTAAATCAAAAGAATTTTTAAAATAACAGGGAATAAAAGATAAAAACAGATAAAAATAGAACTTGAAATTATAAGATTATATAGTAAAGTTATATATAACTTTAAATGATAAGAGATTACTATGATAATAGAGAACTATTAAAAATAAAATGAGAGAAAATAAATAAATAAATAAATAAATAAATAAATAAATAAATAAATAAAGAGAAGAACTAAAACCAAAAATAAAAGTTACGAATAAATAAGATTAAGTAAAACAGATACAGGCTTTCTGAAGTAAAATGTAAATGCAAAGAAAAAAAAATTGAATGTAATGGTTTGAAAATCTCATAGTGATATATAGTATCACTTATATTAACCCATCCGTGAAGTGAAACACCACATACACACTAGTGTAGCACACACACTAGGGGGCAGTGAGCACACACTTGCCCGGAGCGGTGGGCAGCCCTATCCACGGCGCCCGGGGAGCAATTGGGGGTTAAGTGTCTTGCTCAAGGACACCTCAGTCATGGACTGTCGGCTCTGGGGATCAAACTGGCCACCTTCCGGTCACAGGGCCAGTTCCCTAACCTCCAGCCCACGACTGCCCCCTAGACCTAGACCTACATTCTGTTCACAATAGAACACTGAACATATATCAGATGTTGAAAGTGAGACATTTTTGCATTTGATGGAAAATACTAACTCAATTAGAACTTGATGGCAGCAACGCATCTCAAGAAAGTTGGGACAGGGCCGTGTCTGCCATTGTTTAGCATCCCCAAATGAGATTTGCAAGTCATTGCATTCTGATCACATTTTACACAGCGTCCCAAGGAATTAGGGTTTTATGACAATCTGCAGGTATTACAAAAGGTTTAGGAAACTGGAGAAACTGCTTTTCGATAATGAAAAATCGAAGGCCGCTGTGGTTCACACTCCGGTCGGACTTTTCTGCCAGCCGTTGCTTGAAACTTGTGGGCAATGCTGGATCAACACAACTGCCCCTCACCCACCCCCTTGAGCCTGCTGCTACATTGCCGGGTCTCATCTCAGAACTCCACGGGTGGGCCTGTATCACCCTCCTGCTGCACTGAGAGACCCGTCATGCTTATCTGAAAATCGCTGATTCCTCTCTGGAAAGGACCTGACCCACTAGCCTGGCCTGAATAGAGAGCCCAGAGACATGCGTGGTGCTGGTAACAGGCTCTGGTAAGCCAAGACCTCGGCCCTGTCTTCACTGTTCGCTAATGAAAATATAACTATCACTGACAACTCCTGCGCTTACCCTGTTAGTTCATGTTAAGTATAATTCATCAAACATTTAAAAGACATTTCATTAATCTTTGATCAAATAACAGTGACTTTTGGCCACCTTGAAAATGTCTTCTGACCTTTGATTATATTACTGTGCATCAGTGGGCGGGGATAATAATATTAACCTGAACCAACATTCACCTGTGATGTCAACATTAGCCTAACAAGCAGCAACACAGCTGTATTTGCCAATGTGCATGACGTTTTTCGAAGAAACACTCTCATCGTGAGGGCTGAGAGTGACCAAAGAGTTCTCTTATTCAGCTGACCGTGTCAAAACAACAGCGGTAAAGGGTTAAACTGGGTTAAGGGGTTCTTTTACTTTACAGTTTTGTCCTGTCATTTTTTAATATTCCCTTAAACTGGATGTGTCAAATGAAAGAACTAATGAAGTGCAGTTTCATGAAAGTTGTGTCTTTAATTTGACTACAAAACAAAATGAATCTATAGTCCCATTTCCAAACATCTTGGGTGTCTGTGCAGAACGCAAATAAAAACAGAAAACAATGATATACAAATCACATAAACCATGTTTAGAGAGACAACACATCAAATGTTGACATTTCATTGTTTTTTGAAACATGAAAAATATATAGTACTTTTGAATTTGATGACAACAACACGTTCCAAAAAAAATGGGACAGGGGCATGTTTACTACTCATCACCTCTTTGTTCAGGGCAGTCGTGGGCTGGAGGTCAGGGAACCAGCCTCGTGACCAGAAGGTCGCTGGTTCGACCCCCAAAGCCGACAGTCCATGACTGAGGTGTCCTTGAGCAAGACACCTAACCCCCAACTGCTCCCCAGGCGCTGCGGATTGGGCTGCCCACCGCTCCGGGCAAGTGTGCTTACTGCCCCCTAGTGTGTGTGTATTCACTAGAGTGTATGTGGTGTTTCACTTCGGAGTGAAATGTGGAGGTGAAATTTCTCCGTTGTGGGATTAATAAGGGTTCTTATTTGGGAACTAGAGACCAATTACTGTAGTTTTGAAAGAGGTCAGCACCAAAAATGACAACAATGCCCCAGCATCATAAATCATAAATATAAGATTTGATTGAATTAAATATTTTTTCAAAAAACATGCATGTAGGTAACTAATTATTTTAGCCTAGACTAACATTTGACGCAGTTTAGGCTTAGCAAGGATTACCAGTCTTGAAGGACTGTGTTTGAGATCCAAAGTACCAAGAATTATAACTATTTAGAGCTTGGGAGTTTTGGTCATTTTATTTTATAAGTTCTTTTAATCACTGGAGTAAACACACTGATGTCTGGGTATCTTCCTTGACAAGATCAACTTTGACTACAGTCAGCAGTTACCTGGGAAAATTCCAGCTATAATGTTTTATTTGTTGAACCCTGGACCCACAAGTAACTCCTCAGAGCCACCAACATGATAGTATGGGAACACAAAGATAGAAAAACTGAACAGAACTTACCAAACTATCAGTAGATTTCTTCTTTTCTGTTCTTGCTAAATGAAACGCAACACCTCATGTTCATAGGATTATCATTATTTAAAATGCACCCAGTAACTCTAATAGTAAGCAGGCCTCAGGAATTACTTTGCTAACTCTACAAACTTGTGTAGGGCATGTCTGAAGGCAGAATATTACCAGAAAGCGTTCCAAATGAACCTTACCTGTGTAAATAAGTGTATTCATGCCATCTTACTAAATAAAAACTTTTTTTTGTAGCTTAGCAACATGATTTGTACATAAAGATTTTGGGATGTACTGTATTTGTGGTAATTGTTTTGGTGGCTACTGACATCCAGCGTTTGATATCACGCATAGCCTAGCAGCTCCAATTTAGAAGAACCAAAGAAGCAAAACTTGGACACCGGACATGTCTTGGCTGATCGACTCAATTTGAAGGAACTGGAAGGTCATATAAATAAAATTTAACAAATTATTCCTTTATAGTAGCCAGCTTATTTCATGAATAGAAATGGACAATCTGATGGAGCGGCTCTTCAGGGATATTTAATGAAAATTGAGATTAACAGCCAACTCCATGGTAGCAATAAAGCCCCCAAAATAAACCAAAACACAATTTCCCAGATTGCTCGCCCCAATAGGCACACCTCATTCTGAAATCCTAACACCACCACAGCACAAACAGCCAGAAAATACCTACCGATAAGGATGGAGTAGATGATGCCTGGCCGATCAGAAGGAGGCTGGATGTTCCTGTCCTGATCCACAGCCTGGATTGGGGGCGTCACATTCACTGGGTTCACTCGGCTCTGTTGGAAGCCGGGGGGAAAAAAGAGGCTTGTTATGTTGTTTGTTGCTATTAAACGAGACTCACGGCACATTTCCGCCTTTTCTTCCTGATCCTGCCAAGATGAAAGGCTATAACAGGAAGTCACCAGTGATTAAAATCTTTTCTCTGTTCACTGCGAAGGTACTTCAGAACCTTTGATTCAAACAGCAGCTACAAGGGCATTACAGCATCACGCTGTCACATCTCCAAGGCTGTGAGGGCAGCACATGCACGGCTGTTGCAAAATTTCCAAGAAAAAAAAGAAAGAGAGACCATATATTGACTCCAAGCACGCAAATCTCTCCAGAAACAAAAGCACACAGACTTTTCTAAAAGTTTTAAGTATCACTTAACTTCTCACTGTTACCTTTCAATGAATTAAGAAAAGCAACGGTGAAGTAACATTAAACATTAAACACTGACTGATTAGCGCTTCATATTTTACAACACTCAGCTTCATGATCATCAAAGAGCCTTTTTGGTATGAAGAGCAGTTGTGTTTTTAGAATGACGGTTAAAAGTACATATTGAAACTCATTTAGGCCAAAAGTGATTTACACACCTAAAAGGTTTGAGTGCTCAGGAGTGCCGACATCCAAATAAGCAGATAAGATGTGTGGGCTTTATTATTATTCCCAAACTACTAGGTCACATATCATCAAAGCAAATGCTTTCCTCAGAATACACCTGCTCAGTCTTTAAGCATTTACCCCTTTCATAGTAGACATAATATGCGATTTCTACGCATTTTGGAGGTCCTTCTGTTTGGGGCAGGCGTGGGCTGGAGGTCAGGGAACCAGCCCTGTGACCGGAAGGTCGCCGGTTTGATCCCCAGTGCCGACAGTCCATGACTGAGGTGTCCTTGAGCAAGACACCTAACCCCCAACTGCTCCCCGAGCACCGTGGATAGGGCTGCCCACCGCTCTGGGCAAGTGTGCTCACTGCCCCCTAGTGTGTGTGTATTCAGTAGAGTGTATGTGGTGTTTCACTTCACGGATGGGTTAAATGAGGAGGTGGAATTTCCCCGTTTGTGGGATTAAAAAAGTTTAACTTAACTTTTTGCACCATGCTGTTTATTTTCTTCAACAATGATGGGGCATGTGACTTCCAAAACCAGAAGCAAATTGGGTTTTTATTGTGGTAGTTGTAGACTAATATATATATATATATACATACACACAAGTTCTCATCCCTCATTGCTCACTAGCAGCAACACATTTCATACAGTCCACAATGCATTTTTAATACTTAAACATTTCCATTTCCATTCTGCTGGTGGAGTGGCCGTTGGGGTGGCTGCAGAATGTGCTTAAAAGTCAAATGTCACACAAACTATCATCTGAGAGTTCACGGCTTTTGAGAGTTTGAAATGACCTGTTGTGCCTGATGAATGACGGATATGTTTTTTCCCACTTTTTTTTTTTCCAGAAACCAAAGTTGTTTATGTACATCATATCATAAACGCAGCTTTTTGTACAGGCAGGATGTCTGTACAGCACAACCTTTGTATTTGTAGGGTCCATTAGGGTAATTGTGTCATTTATTTGTGGCAGTAGTCCTCACTGTGGTATGCATGCAATAAATAAATAATTAAACTTTTTTTTTTTTTTTAAACAGGCAATAAATGAGTTTTTACAAAAAAAAAAAAAAAAAAAAAAGACTGGTATTAGTCTGAGGTCAGCACTGAAAATGACAATGCCCCAGCATCATAAATCATAAATGTTATGACTGAATTAAATAATTTTTCAAAAACATGTATGTAGGTAACAGTAATGATTTTAGCCTAGACTAACTTTTGACACAGTTTAGGCTTAGCTAGCAATAAGGGACTTGGGAAGAGGTATTTAAGCTACAGCCGGTGAAGCAAACTCTGGTTGGAACTAGGCTCTGCAGGAAGGTAGCGCTCCAGGACCAGATTTGGAGACTACTGGACTCCAGCCTGTAATTGTAGAACTATAAAGGGCACCTATAGAGTGAGGAAGCTTAATAAAATGGACAGGTACAAGGACATGCATGTAATGCAGTGGCCAGTCTGCGGGTCTATGAGAACCTACAACCATGTCTCTGTCACTTGAACCATGAACTTCAGATATTTGACTGCAACACCTGAGCCTAACCCCCCCCCTCGCTATGACTTACGAGCTCTGCAGGCGGCTCTTCTCTCTCTCACCTCTTCTGCATGGCTGTACAGAATCACAAACACCAAGTGTGGGTGCAATCTCAGCAGCCAGTAAATAAGCAGCTCATCTATAATTCAGACTGCCCTCGGAAAACCTAAAATGACACCCATTAAAAAGGGAAAGTGAGGGTAAACCAAAGGATAACTGGGATTGGAAGGAAAAAAAAACAGCTTTGAAGAAAGCTCCTCTGCAAATCAGCAACGAGGAGGCCCATGCTAATCCTCAATGCCAAGTGCAGCTCAGCTGCAGCCATGCCATATGCCTGTGTGCAAGGCAGGCATTAGGCACATTAGGCGCTGATGACCAAAGTCCCTGACAAGCTTAAATGGGAACTTAAGGCAGCGAGCAGTTGAAGACCACTGGGGCCATTGTGTAAACGGGGGAATTTAAAACGTCTGGTTATGCATGGAGTTGCTTTGTAAAGGTGAACAATAGCAGGATTGAACTGTATAAATGCACTATGATTGACACCGTAGGTCAGTGATGCACAGAATATGCTCTTAAAACAGAATTCTCAAGATTTTTCCAAATTGGCTGCAAGATGTAAACAAAGCCATTAAGAGTGATTTGATGTGAAACAGTACTTGCCGAGTCAGTCAAGTTCACGCTAATGGTGATCGGTATCAGATATCTGAAGAGTTAAGTGCCTCTAAAAGCTCCCTCACAGAAAGTTATTACACAGAAGGGTTATGAACATGCTGCCTGACGCCTGAAACAGTTTATATGATAGTTTGATATCCAATAAGCTGCCCTGCCTCTTGCTGAACTCTAATGCATCTGATCCAGACCAACAGACTACAGTTTGTAATGATGGTATGCAAGATGCATGATGGTATATATGATAGTTTTACAATGATCACCACCACTGTAAATAAATGTGAGTTGGTAAACTTCTCCACAATAAACCATTTCACACAGTAAAAAAAACTTTGTTTCTGTTAATCCAGCATCTTGACTGCTGGGTCAGACTCTCAGGGACAGTTTTCGAACGGTTTAAATCATATTTAAGTAATAGGCAGTTCATGGTTTCACTTGGAAGTCAGTTATCAAAAAGATTTCCCATTTCTTGTGGAGTCCCTCAAGGTTCAGTCTTAGGGCCTTTGCTTTTCACTTTGTACATGCTTCCTCTAGATGCTGTCATTAGGAAGCGCAGTATAAATTTTCACAGCCACGTTAATGACATACATTTCTGCTCCTTCTGAAGATCAAGACTCATTTGACAGACTAAGCAGCTGTGTCAGATATTTCTCAGTGGATGTCGCAAAACTTTCTACAATTAAAATCATGACAAAACTGAAATATTGATCGTTGGTACAGAAACTCAGAGGAAAAGATTTATGAGAAATCATGAAGAGCTGTAGCTTCATATACCAAAGCTGAAGTGTGAGGTGTGAAGTGAAACCTGGGTGTGATCTTGGACTCTTTTTTTTGCTTTTTATAATTTCAGAAATATAAATAAAGTTCGGCCTTTTCTATCTGGGAGCGACGCAGAGAAACTTGTTCATGCATTTGTTGCAAGCAGACTTGACTACTGTAATGCTCTTTTTACTGGACTTCCTAAGAAAATACCTCCTTTACAACTCGTACAAAACGCAGCAGCACGCATTCCTAACAAAAACTAAAAAAGTGAGATCACATCGCTCCCATTTGAAAAGAACTGCACTGGCTGCCTGCATCATTCAGGGTAGATTTTAAGGTTCTACCACTGGCCTTTAAAGCTCGAAATAACCTAGCACCTGCTTACATCACAGAGCGTTTGCCTGTTGTTCCGGCACCTAATCTAAGATCTGCAGATACTGGCCTTCTGTATTCAGAGGGTATTTGTAGAAGACAGGGAGAGGCCTCTTGCAGTTACTTTGATTCTCAATTCCACCTTTTATTAGACAGTCAAGCTCAGTGCTGTGAGCACTTAAAGTGATTAAGAAGCATCCAATCCAAAAACGTCTCTCTTTAAGTTAGCATTTAACTAAAACTCTACGTCTTGTGGTGTTTATCTTCTAATTTGATCTTTCATTTTCTTCTGATTCTAAATTAATACTAATGATTAATTTCTTAATATAATTTCTTGTATAATTATGTTTTATCACCTGTCTGTAAAGCACTTTGAGCTGCCACTGGCATGAAAAGTGCTATATAAGTAAACATTATTATTATTATTATTATTATTATTATTAACCACTCTGCTTACTTACTGACTGAACTAAGAAGCTTTAAAACATTTATAGAACTAGAAATAGCAAATATTAACAAACAATTCAGCCAAAGCGCTAATTGTTTATGTTTAATAGAATCATCAATGAAAAAGTTCATATAACGAACAACTACCAGTAGTGAAAACACGGCATTCACTTTCAAGTCCATGAAGGTAGAAGCTATTTAACTACGTCTGAGTTTTGGTACATAAAGCCACCACATATCGCCATCAATAACCAAAGGATCTAATTGTATATTGAAAGAAAAAGGTAGAAAATGAAGAAAATCAGTTGAACTTGTATAAACTTTAAATTAGTGTTTACCACCCCTCTCCCTAGGGATTTCCAGCACAATTAGTTTCAACCTGCATCTAATAGATTTCTTTAACTGTGAAAACACATTTTGCATTTTGCTATGGGGTTGTGATGGTTTGACAACAAAAACAAAAAAAATCTGAATTGCAGACTTGAATGTCATACAGTACAGAAACCGTACGCAACTCATAGGTTGTAAATATGAAAAAAAAGCACCAGTCAAAAGTCAAAAACACCTCATTTAATGTTTTTATTTATTTATTTTTATTATTTTCTACACTGTAGGTTAATACTGAAGACATTAAAACTATAAAGGAACATACTTTACACTTTAGATTCTTTAAAGTAGCCACCTTTTGCTTTGACAACAGCTTGACACACACTTGGCATTCCCTCATTAGCTTTATGAGGCAGTCCCTTAGGATGGATTTCCAAAGTCTTGAACAAGTTCCCAGAGGTGCTGAACACTTGGCTGCTTTTCCTTCACTCTGCGGTTCAGCTCGCCCCAAAGCATCTCAACTGGGTTTAGATTGGGTGCTTGTGGAGGCCAGGTCATCTGAAACCGCTCTCCATCACTCTCCTTCCCGGTCATATAGCCCTTACCTAGCCTCGCGTTGTGTCTGTGGTCATTGTCCTGTTGAAAGACAAATGATGGCCCCACTAACTGCAAAGCAGATGGGATGGCATGTCTCTGAAG
Organism: Pygocentrus nattereri; assembly: GCF_015220715.1. Classification (NCBI taxonomy): domain Eukaryota; kingdom Metazoa; phylum Chordata; class Actinopteri; order Characiformes; family Serrasalmidae; genus Pygocentrus; species Pygocentrus nattereri. The sequence goes on along the minus strand of NC_051223.1, from coordinate 1,852,481 downwards.
AATGGTGTGGTAGGCATGCTGGGTAAGTGTGCCTTGAAATTTGAATAAATCACCAACAGTGTCAACAACAAAGCACCCTACCCCATTACACCTCCTCCTCCTCCTCCATAAAAACCATCCGCTCACTTTTCTGCGTTTCACAAAGACGTGGCAGGTGGAACCAAAAATCTCAATTTTCGACCAAAGTACAGATTCATGTCTAATGTCCTTTCTTTGTGTTTCTGGGCCTCAGCAAGTCTCCTCATCTTCTTGTCCTTCCTCGGTAGTGGCTTCTTTGCAGAAATTCGACCATAAAGGCTTGCTTCACGCGGTCTCCTCCGAGCAGTTGATGTTGAGATGTGTCTGCTTCTTGAACTCTGTGAAGCGTTTATGCGCACTTCAATCTGAAGTGCCATTAAATTGTGGTTTCTGAGGCTGGTGACTCTAATAACCTCAGCAGCCGAGGTAACTATTGGTCTTCCTTTCCTTTCTCCTCAGTTTCACTGTAGCATTAGATGGTTTTCGTGACTGCATTTGAGGTTGCATTTAAAGTTTCTTGCAATTGTCCAGATTCACTGACCTTCGTGCCTTAAAGTAATGATGGACTGCTGTTCCTTTTTACGTAGTTGAGTGGTTCTTGTCATAATGTCTATGTACCATCTCTGAATGAAAACCACTCCAGGTGACTACCTCATGAAGCTGACTGACAGAAGCTGTGATCAAAGCAAAGGGTGGCTACTTTAAAGAATCTAAAGTATGAAACATTTTAGTTTCCATTTTTTTGTTTACTACATGATTCCATATGTGTTGCTTCATAGTTTTTCGCATGTGTCATCAAATATTAATCTACAATCTGGAAAATAATACGCACAGCATTCTTTATTTCTGGAATTTTTTGACCATCAACTGAGGCATTTTCTTTTTTGGGTCAGGTAGTAGACCCTTGGACTCCTGATAGCACATTGTGCATGTAAGGACAGCACTGCAATCCTACTGCTTAGGTGCTTAGACGAATAAAACACCAACACAGCTGTACAAAACATCAGATAAAGCACCAGATCACAATGTGACAGTGTAGTGGTAGCCATTAAATGTTGTAGTATGCTTTATTACTGAATTTCAGTACAAATTAGTTACATCAGCCCATAAACTGCTGTTCTGATTCAATTATATCACCTTGACAGATGTTAAATTTTCACATTAACAAAATTAACAAAACATCTAAACAGGGTTGGTCAAAAAGCCAGTAATAACACTTCAATACCAATTCTTAAGGTTCAAAATAAAAGCTCTAAGATCCCAGTAAGCATCATACTACGTGATTCCCAATAGCTTTGCTTCGTTATTTGCCACAGTACTACTATTTGGTGTTCCTCTAAACAATGCTTTCAAATAATATCCGTGGGAGCTTCCCTTGACTTCATCTGCTCAAACATGAGAAATCTGATCACACAGTGATGCATCCAGTGAGAGAAATGAGAGAATAATACTTGGAAGCCTGCAGCTCTGCTTGCTGCATCTCCAAGCACAACAGGTAGCAGCTGCAGCAGCTGATCTCAGACCAGCCTGGTTGAAATTTATCTCTCCAAGGTGCTGCGTAATCCCCAACCCCTGCAATTACAAAGCCTGCTGTAAATCACACATCCGGCCGTGTCCTCCAGCGCCAGATTGGCCATGATATCCTCTCAATCACTCATTATCTACAAAAAACACCAGGCCGGTACAGTCAGCAAGCAGTGAGATATACTGCTCAAAACTGCCCGGCGGCATTGCCCATGCAATTAGTTACAGCTTCAATGCAACTAGTTTAGAACCGGCCTGTGTTTGTCTTGGGATAAAATGTTACGTCTGCATGAAGACAAGTGACTTTGCTTTTCCGTCTCCATTGCTGTAGAGTAATGCTTGCTGATTCGGACTGGTGCGAGGAATGAACACAATCAAAGTAATGAGACAAAACAAGCATCGCTGACTGGGGGTTTACCGTAATCTATTTCCCAACAACCAATAAATCCTCATTTGAAAATCACTCAAATTAATCTCTGCCCACTTTGTTCCCTCGACAGTAACTGCCCCTGACAGCAAAGCTGGGTAATAATGCCTAAGCTGTAAACGTATGTTTGACTTAAGCAGCTGAGAGATGACACTTTTGCAGCTCCACTTTCGCCTCATTTAAACCTCTGCAACAGCAGAAACGCACGCATTGAGATGCTAGATTGGTTCAGCTGAATGAGGAAGAGCTCCATTCTGCACTTTTGCACATTAACTGGCAAAGACGGCATCTCAGAAGGGCTGATGCAATGACAGCCACTCTGCTTCCTCTCCTTGGCTAAAGAGACTTCTCTACCAATATGACCTCAAGCACAAGTTCCTTTACTAATGCCTCATGTTTCTTGTCAAACACAGAGAAAGACCCTTTCTAGACCCAGCTTACATTTTTTCACCTTTAACATTCAGGTTAAAAAAACTGGAGATTTTTTTATTTTTTTTTATTTTGCATGATTCAAATGTTATAGAATGTGTTAAATTGACAGTTCTTGTTAAAGGAAGTAAACTGAGAGGGTCAGGTTTTGAGTAAGGCAACTGCTCAGAGAGCACAGCACATTTTATTTATGTGCAAACAACTGATGCATTTAAAATATGTAAATTCTTTCCAGTGTATAATTTTATGCAATAAAAACAGTCTGTGGAAGGTGGCTGAGCCCCAGACATCAAGAGTCGCAAGAGGAGGTGTGAGGCTGGCGCCCAAGCCCAGAGCGATGCCGAGAGCCTCAAGGCTCTCAAGGCAACATCAGGCCAGCGCCTGAGCCCCGAGAGCCGCCTACTGAGCCCCGCCTCCTGTTCTGCAGCGGGGCCGCTGCACTACATCTGACGTTCGACCCTGGTGGCTATGCTGCTGCTTTAAAAGGAGCGGAGAGTGAAGGGAAAGAAAGAGGCGGTCACCAGAGCAGGAGTGGATGGACTTAAGAGCTGAAAAGTGCTGGGAAAAACATCACAAAGTAAAACGCCAGAAAGAGGTGCGGCTTTGGTTTATTTATGCTGACTGTTTGCCTAAGAACTAAAAGTAAAATGCTTGCTGAGACGGTCACTTCTGCCTCCTGCATCCTTCCTCCTCCCAGGGTAGCATGGCACGCTACACAGTACTAATGTTTCACTTTTCCAGGATTGGAATTGGTTTCCATGGGTTGGTTCTGTACATAACTGTCTCCTAGTGTCTGTGGGGGGTCTATAACAGGGTCTATATTCACTGCTGATCTAGAATCAGTATGTATCACAATAGTCATCATAAATACAGAGGAATCTGATCCAAGATCAGTTCTGTTGTGTATACCAGTCCTGATGTGGTCTGAGATCTGTAGCAGTAAAGTTTTCTTCATTTTTTTAGCTCACAGTATTACGGTAAGTAAGTCTTGTGGCCAAAACCACACTGGCAAGTCTCTGAGGCTTTTGAAGACCTGGATGCAGATGTTCTATTGTTTGTAAGCAACATCAGCTTTGTAGCTCTAGTTTACCAACACTTGAGCCGAGTGAAAAATCGTGTGACGTTTTTTTTTTCCCGTAATAATTTTGCCTTTAAGATCCTGTAACCTGCTGAACAGATGACCTTATTCAAATCTAAACCTTGAAACCAGTCTGTCAGCTGTAGAGTTTGCAATTGCTCATTAGGTATAACTCTAGGTGGCCAATCATTTACATCAATAGTTCAAACTTCTGGACTGGAAACTAGATTAAAAGTCTGGATTTGAAGACCTCTGGTCTAGACTGTGCATATTACTTGCTGCGTTATAACGAGTCGTATCCATAAAGGAACACAAAGGGCTGTAGGTTTCGTCCGATTCAAGCAAAAGAACACTTAATTCCACTTGTCTAAGCACTGACCTCATGCGTCCCGAGACTCTCGTTGCCATCTGGCGTTCAGTTTTCAAACAACTGATTAGATCTATGAGGTGAGCTCCTGTTTGGTTGGGATGAAAACCTGCCATAGCCTCCCTTTGCAGATATGACTGGTTACCCTTGGTCATAATACATGAGCATTTACCAACTGGTCTTTGTCCCTTAGAATAACCAGGCTGTATTTCTTGTGCTTTAAGACGGATATATGTACCATCATTTAATCTTTCTTCCCAATCCTCTCCTCTATATTTAAATGTGTTCACGGTTGTGCGATAGCCTCTACAATTAATTTAAAACTTTGCAGTTTACTTTCCATATACAGACGGTATGGACTGGGTGGTGAACAAAATGTTTAGATCATTTTAGATCATTAAACCCTTTTGTTTCAAAAAGGTGAGGAAAATTCAGTTTTGGACCTTTTAAATCAAATCGATAAAACATGAAGAGGGAGATGGTTGGTTGAGTAAGGAAGGGCTTAGAGAGACTCCTGCTGGGTGGAGAGGGTAAGAAGGGCAAGCCACGGGCACGTTGCTCTCTGGCAGTTCCCCATCTGCGCTGGAGTGTGTGCAGGGGAAAGGAAATGCTGCCAGGAGTAAAGCGGAGAGGTTTTTCGTGTTTACAGTGCAGAATTGAAGCACAAGTAGAGAAACACCCCACCGGCTCCTAGCAGACCAAACAGAGCTATTGGAAAGTCAACAAGGAGCCTTGCGACTCACTTTAACACCTAGACAAGCGCACGCACATACAGATAAACTCGCAAATCCGAGTGCTCCGTCGGAAATGGAGCGGCTACGCAGTCTCGTTGCCATGGCTCAGAGGTGAAAAACGGACAAACAAAGTAGAGGCTCATCAGCGCTGCTGTCCCCGTTTCACCGCCCGCCCTCCAGCGTCTCATCTGCCCCAGACCACCTCCGGCCCGCTTATCACAGAGACACCATTCACCTACACAATGAAGCTGCTATTTCCTAATGCAAATCATCAGCCCCCACAAGTCTGGCCTGTCTAACTCCGTCATGAGCTTCATTCTAACAATTCTTAAAAATGTACCATGTAAATTTACTTTTCGTTCAGCTGTGCTTATTACAGACTTTATTATTACCTATTGTGTACTCTGCCTGTCAAAACTGTGGACATACCTGATTGAATGTATTTTTTTTAAACAATCTTCAAGACAGAAATTTGTTACGACGTGAAGTTTATTTATTTTCAGAACAATTTGGAATGTAAATTTGCATTAAAGGGCCCATATCTTGGAAAAACACATTTCCTCACTTTTTTGATGTAATATGTAAAGATTGTGACATGTCAGAACGTACCAGTCACTCACTGCACCATTCCCACATGAAAACCAGGTTTCAGCAACAGTCAGTTTTGAATTCCCAGTTGTTATGATGTCATGGATATCATATGGGCATATATATCTATGGGTGTCATATCTGCCAATTCAGCCTCCAGTAGTCGAATGGAGGAGGAGCCTCAGTTACTTATCCAACATCAGAACTTGATCTGTCTTGCCCATAATAAAACATATTCAAATGTATTCCTCTATACATTGTGTTCTTCTAGACATTATAAAAATATAACCCCGGATTGCTCAAATATTTGAAGATTAAGACTCTTTAGGAACAAAGAATTTCACTAAAAGTCAATTTAGTTTGATTATTTTAGTGCAATTCAGAATTTTCTTTTAAAACACACTAATGTATTCAGTATATGATAATGGATTACATGATTATAACTGATTATACTGTGATCATTTTAATTGATATTACGATAATTGTGAGAAAATTCTAAAATCGGTCCATCTTTCGTACATAACTGTCACCTTCGGATCAATGCAGTTTTAGATGCCTACTTTACTGAAGGTGCCTAAAGCAGACAATTGTCTAATCGAAGCCGTTATATAAGGGATATACCTGCCATTCGACGCGTGAGCCTACCACCTGCACGCCATCGAGCTGTGAGGTGAGAGCGAGTAAGCCTATTGGGCTCAATGCAGCCTCTGTAGTTTCAATGATCATCCATACTGCAGATGGGGAGAGTGCTTCAAATAGCCTCCATAGCTCAGCATGAATGGGCAGACGGTCACAGGCAGCCGATACCCTCCCCCACTTCCAATTACTCCCACACCGAAATCTCCACACTCAAAGCATCCAGATATATCTGACTCCCGAAGAGGTGCTACTGGCGTGGTGGGGGTGGTGGACGGGTGGGGAGGTGGGTTGCAGAAGCAGCAGGAGGTCTCTGCTTCAACCTCACTCAAGTTGACCTTTCTTGTTATTATAGTGGCGGAGAGGCACTCGGCCTTATGCTATAGGGAGAATAAAATCCTGGTCAGAGAGGGTCAGTTAGCGCTGATGAAAACATCTTCACTTTCCCTCCAGCCCTCTGCTCATGTCTCTCCATTCCTCCAAATGGTGGGACAAGACATTGTTTTTCAAAAGTGAGTCTATATCGCACATAAGATGAGAGAGAGAGAGAGAAAGAGACGGGGGGAAGACAGAGGGCAGGGGGAGGACTTAACGACTCTTCAGACATCCTGCTGCCCTGTTTTTCCTTTTACCCACCAGCAGGGCCTCCGTTTCAAAAAAGGTGCCATTTTTATCTCCTGGCAACAGATGAAATAATGAAATATGTTACATCTAAACTGGGCCAGGGAGGAATAGCTGATGTACTGTAGAGAGCACATTGTAGGTGGTGGCACAGTAGAAGGAAAGAAAGAAAGAAAGAAAGAAAGAAAGAAAGAAAGAAAGAAAGAAAGAAAGAAAGAAAGAAAGAAAGAAAGAAAGAAAGAAAGAAAGAAAGAGAGAGAGAAAGAAAGAAAGAAGAAAGAAAGAAAAAGAAAGGAGAGAGAGAGAGAGAGAGAGAGAGAGAGAGAGAGAGAGAGAGAGAGAGAGAGAGAGAGAAAAAGAAGAGAAGAAAGAAAGAATTAAAGGAGAGAGAGAGAAAAAAAGAAAGAAAGAAAGAAAGAAAGAAGAGAAAAAGAAAGAAAGAAGAGAAAAAGAAAGAAAGAAGAGAAAAAGAAAGAAAGAAGAGAGAGAGAGAGAGAGAAAAAAGAAAGAAAGAAGAGAAGAAAAGAATGAAGAGAGAGAGAGAGAGAGAGAGAAAGAAAGAAGAAAGAAAGAAAAAGAAAGGAGAGAGAGAGAGAGAGAGAGAGAGAGAGAGAGAGAGAGAGAGAGAGAGAGAGAGAGAGAGAGAGAGAGAAAAAGAAGAGAAGAAAGAAAGAATTAAAGGAGAGAGAGAGAAAAAAAGAAAGAAAGAAAGAAAGAAAGAAGAGAAAAAGAAAGAAAGAAGAGAAAAAGAAAGAAAGAAGAGAAAAAGAAAGAAAGAAGAGAGAGAGAGAGAGAAAAAAGAAAGAAAGAAGAGAAGAAAAGAATGAAGAGAGAGAGAGAGAGAGAGAGAGAGAGAGAGAGAGAGAGAGAGAGAGAGAGAGAGAGAGAGAGAGAAAAAGAAAGAGAGAAAGACAGGAGAGAGAGAAAAAGAAAGAAAGAAAGAAAGAAAGGAGAGAGAGAAAAAGAAAGAGAAAGACAGACAGGAGAGAGAGAAAAAGAAAGAAAGAAAGAAACCTAAGACAGTGAATAAGAGAAGTGAAGACAACAGTGACGAAGATAAAGAGAAAGTACTGGATCTTAGTGTCCATGTGTGGTGGGCAACCCAGTGAAAACTGTGGTCAAAAAGCTGCTCTCTGCTCTTTAACACTTGACCAGAGATGATGGTGACCACGCTCAGAATACATAATCACCCAGGATCCTCTCCCAGGACCTGGACAATCTGCCCTCAGACATGCTCACTGGCCAAAAGACTAACAGCTCTAATCATTCAAGTAAACCTTGTTTAAGAGCCTTCTTTCCCGCTGTTGACGTTCACTTCAATCTGAGTGAATCCGGCAAAAGAAAAGCTCTAATGCACTCACACCGCCACAATAAAAGGCTTTAACTGAGCCACTAAAGTTAGAAAACTGGCAGAGAGAAATTAAACCGTCCTCGAGTCACAGCGCTGCTTCCCCGAAGACGCGGCAAAGAACTGTTACGAGTTTTTTTTTTCTTTTTTCTCAAAAGCTTTTAAAATGAGCAACGTACAGAACGGAGTAAACAAGGCTTAACTATAGTACAGTTCACTGGTGGTACATGGATGGGAGCCCACTGCGATGTTTCATTTGCTTCCAGATTGAAATGAATGTGTCAGATCAAAATATCACTCAAGTTTAGATTCTGGTGCACTTAGTGTTCATGTACTACTGCTTGATGACTTTATCCTCACCTTAAAACGTGAGATACTTAAATAATTCTGCACAAGATCATACAACCCACATCAGACAGAGCCCAGTTTCTTTCATTATTTATAAGTTAGCGCCTACATTTGGGGATGAGCATGAGGGCAGTGGCATCACTTTAATTAACAGCCACCTGCTGTTTGTCGTGGGCAACACTTGCTTTGCATACTCGCGTTTCAATAAATGATCAGTCAGTCAGTTGGTTAGTAACTCAGTAAAAGACTCTTGTAAGTTGGCCTGTTTGGTGATCAAGCCATTCTCTAAAGGCTGTTCATCAAGTTTCCAATCGGCGGCTCGGCTCGTCTTCAATCTCCCCAAGTTCAGCCACGTCACCCCGCTGCTGCGTTCCCTTCACTGGCTCCCTGTAGCTGCAGGCATCAGATTTAAAACCCTAACGCTGGCCTACAAAGCCAGAAATGGACCAGCCCCTACCGACTTGATGGCAATGGTGAAATCTCAAACTGGACCACGAGCTTCGAGTACAGCTCGGCTTGACCCGCCATCCTTCAAGGCACTTGGAAGACAAGTGTCGTACTGGAGCCCAGGCAGTGGAAAGACCTCCTGGCTGTCTGAACAGCAGAGTCTCTCACTGTCTTCAAACGCAGACTGAAGAATTAAGTACTGATTGTAGTGTATTGTACTGAGTTCTGTGTTCAACTCTGACTGGGTTTCTAGCAGTATCTGAGCTCAGGACTGTCCATCCATCCATTTTCTAAGCCGCTTCTCCGTCAGGGTCGTGGGGGGTGCTGGAGCCTATCCCAGCGGTCATCGGGCGGAAGGCAGGAAACACCCTGGACAGGTCGCCAGTCCATCGCAGGGCAGACAGACAGACACAGACAGTCACTCACACCCAGGGGCAATGTAACATGTCCAATCGACCTGACTGCATGTCTTTGGACTGTGGGAGGAAACCGGAGAACCCGGAGACACACAGACACGGGGAGAACATGCAAACTCCACACAGACTCCACACCCGGCCGGGGAATCGAACCCAGACCCAGGCCCACAGACTCCACACAAACTCCACACCCGGCCGGGGAATCGAACCCAGGCCCTCCTCGCTGTGAGGCGACAGCGCTACCCACCACACCACCTGTGTTCTGTGTTCAGCTCTGCTCCTTCTCTGTCTGTATCTACAG